>NC_030855.1:2340003-2492786 GCF_000208745.1 Theobroma cacao | reverse complement strand
TGTGTTTTTGTCCTTTTTATTTTTCTATTCCTTTCTCATTCTAAAATTATTGTTACCAACCAAACACTACAATAAGTTATAATAATTATTCTTGTCCTATTCCCTTTGTCATACCAAACTAAGTAATAACTATTCTATTATATTCTCACTTCACTCTATTCTCACATAATAACTATTCTATTCCATTACAGTCTATTCCGCCAACCAAACGTATCATTAGGAGTTTTGGTCTGATTTAGATCGAATTTAGGTATGAATTTTAAGATATTATTATATTAATAAATAGTTTAATTTTTGTTTTTGAATTAAAAAAAAAGATTCGAAACTTATTTTTTAGACAAAAAACTATACATTAATCAATGAAGCAAATATTAAAGAGCTAATATAAATTTTAATTTTATCTAAGTAATTTTAATATTTTAATAATGAATATAACATAAATAGATAGATCGAGGGGAGCCGAACTCAAGCTCGAGTCTAAATTTTTTAATATATTTAACAAACTTAACTCAATTCGACCGATGAATACTTCTGTTTTTAATTGACACATTTTTCCAAAAATTTTTATATTTTTAATATACAACAAAATTTGAAACTTTCTAATTTAAATTAGTGAAGATAGTTGAAAAGAAATATGAATTTGTGTTTAAACAAATATTAGTTTTAAAGGAAATTGTAAGAAACAACCTTATCTTAAACCCATTTCAAAAATAACCTTTAATATAAAATTAATTATTTTTAGCCAATTTTAACTACTAGATGATAAAAATACCCTTAAAATCATTTCAAACAAATTTAGTGCTCTTAAATTTTCTCACCCTCCATTCATTTACTTTGTTTCCCATTATGCTATGCTCTCCATTTTTCTCTCTCGTCATCCAACTTCTTTTAATTTTACCACCATCACTATCTCTCTATCTATCTTTCATAATCTCGGCATCAATCTACATACCAAAGAGCACGATAGCAAAGGTAACAACATATTCTTGAGTTTATTGCTTTACATTCATAAAACCCTCTCTTTGTCTATCTCTCACCAAAAAGTATGATATGGTAAGTAACAACGGATTCTTGGGTTTATGGATGTTAAGTTTTTTCAGTGATTCAAGTTTGATAGAACATGCCTTAGCTTGTAACAAAGTGATTCATACCTTGGCACCTAACATGATCAGGAATAAAGAAGCTTTTGCATGTAATATATGCTGTTGAAGCTTTGATTTTGGCATGTAATATCTGGTGGTGAAGCTTTAACCTTGGCATGTAACATTTGGTGCTGAAGCTTTGGTAATAGCGTGCAACATTTGATGCTGAAGTTTTAATCTTGGCGTGTAACATCTGGAGGTGAAGCTTTAACCTTGACATGTAACATCTAGGGCTAAAGTTTTGACCTTGACATGTAAAATTTAGTGCTGAAGTTTGGGTGTTGCTTAATTTTTTTGAACATAAAGTGTAACAATAACATTTTTTAAACATGTAATGTAACACCCTCAATTTTTTATGTAAATTAAGTGAACTGAAGATGATTTATGAAATATGTGAAGTCTTGAAGACTTTGATGATATGCTATGTATGTCAAGTGTTTGAGAATACGTATATTGACACTTAGGCAAAAATTTAAGGAAATATGTGATAAATCCCATGGTTTGAAATTTTAATTTAAGTTTGAGCTTATAATTATGAATATATGTGCATGAGATTAAGTTAAATGAATTATTTGAGCTATGATATTAACAGGGAATGAAATTAAGGTGTTAGACTTGAATTTTTGGAAGTTTGGAAAGCTGAAAACTAGCTATATGGGAAAATGTATCGATACATCCCTAAATGTATCAATACATTCTTCGTAGGACGAACAATTAAGAATGTATCGATAGATTTGGCTAAAGATGAACATGTATCGATATATTGTCCAAATGTAACGATATATTTGAAGCAGAAAGACCTAAGAGAAAAAGTATCTATAAATTCCCCTTATCTATTGATACGTGTTGGGGTAATGAGCATTCTGTCTAAAATGTATCGATACATTTTGTAACACCTCGTAAGGGGGGCCCAACCATTGAAGAAGAAAAGAAAGTAAAGAAATGAAATGAAGGTGGGGGCCAGCCTAAAGAGACAAGAAAGAATGGAAAAAAAAAAGAAAAAGAAAAAGATGGGGCTTGCCAAGAGAAATAAAAGAAGAAAGGAAAAGAAAAGAAAAGAAGGAAAGAAAGTGAAAGAGAAAGAGAGAAAGGGAGAACGGTGTGCTGGAGAAGAAGGAAGAGAGAATAAAAAGGGAGAGGGAAGGAAGAAAGAAAAGTAGAAGACGAACGTCGACTGGAAGGAAGGCCTACGGTAAGGGGAGAAAGGAGATGAAGAAAAATAATAATAAAAATTAAAAATATAAAATAATAATAATGGGTTTCACTATTCAGGAGAAGTAAATAAAGGTGGTGCACTGCAGTGGCAGGTCGAAAGAAATGACCAACGATCAACAAGAAAAAATAGCGATTTAGCGTCCCGCTATTGTGAGGTGATTGGGTGCTAAATTTCAAAAGCTATATCCCTGTAAATTATTATATATATTACATTTGATGATTGATGAAAATTGTGGAAAGCATGAGTTGGTAGAAAGCTCTAGGTTGTTTGTGATTGAAATCAATGATTTTAAATTCATTTTTTTTATATTATACATAAGTATATATCTACAAGGTTTTAATTACGGGAAAATAAACCTTTCAATGGCTTTCGCTTCAAAATTATACCTTGCAAGATTGTATGATGTTTGGGTCAATGGCTATTATTTGATTCACGAGATTTGATAAAAAAAAATTATTATTGATTTCACTTAGCATGCTGATTTGATGGATATGTCATGATTTGAAATAAATTATGCATAATATTCAATTTATGATTATACGGCTTTTAATCTGTTATGTTTTACAAATGCATTAAATTGCAATGATTTTCATTTGAACGCGATGAAGATATTTTGGGTAGGACTTGTTACCACACCAGGTCAAGTGTGATCTTTGTGCACAAAGTAGTAATTGTCGATTATTAATATTTGATTTAAAAAGGGAGACCTGAAGCTCCGATTTGTATTGGATGGCGTGAGTGGTTTCCACGAGTAGGTAAAGG
Source organism: Theobroma cacao (assembly GCF_000208745.1). Taxonomy (NCBI): domain Eukaryota; kingdom Viridiplantae; phylum Streptophyta; class Magnoliopsida; order Malvales; family Malvaceae; genus Theobroma; species Theobroma cacao. Next base: position 2,489,666 of record NC_030855.1, on the reverse strand, counting down.
GGGACCTGAAGCCACGATTTATATTGGATGGCGTGGGTAGTTCCCACGAGTAGGTAAAAAGCGACCTGAAGCCCTGATTTATATTAAGTGGATTGGGTAGTTCCCACAAGTAGGTAAAGAGGGACCTAAAGCCCCGATTTATATTGGGTGACGTGGGTAGTTCCCACGAGTAAGTAAAGGCGGACCTGAAGCCCCGATTCATATGCGGCGTGGGTAGTTCCCACGAGTAGGTGATGATGTCTGAGAGAGTAAGCCTAAGGGCTATATTAAACCTACTCAAGAATGATGCTCACTTGTGGATTTTTATTACATATGCATGGCATTAACACTTGAAAATTTTTATTTAATGGCAAGTGAAATTTACGTATTCATTGGTGATCAATTATTTCGCCTTTTTATATTTGAGACTCTTTATTTTTCACTTATCATTGAATTTAATGTTGACTGGATGTCAGGGTTGAAAGATTTTTGAGTACCTTGAATACAACTGTCTTCATATATGTTTACTCGTGAATTATTATTTTTAATAATTGCAAGGTATAAAAACAAAATCTCTCAGTTTTATGGAATGTATTTTCTACGCTTACTCGTTGATTTATAAACATTCCACCTTTATGTTTGTTTTCCCTCTTCGCCTGCTCACGGGGTCGATGATGATCACTGAGTCTATGAGACTCACACTTCTCTTATTTCCCCTTTTGCAGACAGGGATTTGCCTAGCGTGTAATCATCAAAATGTATGATCCACCGCAGATAAGTAAAGGTATCTCATAGCATTTTATCCGGAGTCGCTCCACTGTTAGAGGTCGAGTCATAGCTCTTTGTTCAATAAGTTGTAAACAAGTATTGATATTGATATAAGTAAATAATTGGAGGTTGTGGATTTCAATGTATAAATTTGTGATTAAATGATTTAAAGCTTGAATCGATTATTATGTTTATGGTTCAAGTTACGATATGAAAGTATTGTTTTAAGTATTCATATGGAATGGTGATGGTATGTAGTAAACTAATGGGTATTTTGAGAAAGGCTTGTTCGAGACTTGACGAGTCTTTCCGGAGATCTTGGACGCAGATAGTGACCGGGGTAGGGTCGTTACACATTTGGTCGAAATAAGGGCAAATGTCTTAATACATTGTCAAATGTATCGATACATCACTGAAAAAAGACAAAAATAAAAAAGGGTTCACGGGCATTTTTCCCATTTAACAAAAACTTTAACTTTTCTCTCTTTAACCTCTTAACTTTACCCCAAATAGATTTTTAAAGCGATTTGGAGCTAATCCGAGCTTGGGAAAACGTTATAGAGATAAGATTAAACATCTTTGTATTTCACTACAACATAAATTTTTAGAGTTAAAACTCTCGGAGTTAAAGCATATAACAATTTTTTTTCAACTATAATAACATTTTTTTGAACTTGACGTGTAATAACAACACTTTTTAAATATAATTTGGCCTTTATCTTTGTATTTAAATAGGACATAAACTCTTTTAGTTAAACACCTTCATGATAGAGGTAAAGTTTAAAATCAAAAAAGAATTTGACATGGAAAGGAAGATGTATTGAAAAATTATTTAACGTCAACATTATTGCTGAGGTGAAATAGCTAGGATGAGATGGATTTTAGAGAAAAAGATATTATCCAAAATCCTCAAATTTGGATAGTTAGCTTTTAGGTTATTTTATTTGTTACATTTCATATAATCATAGAAAAGATTCAACACCAGATGTTACATGTCAAGGTTAAAGCTTTAACACTAGATATTACATGTCAAAGTCAAAGCTTCTCCACCATATATTACACGCCAAAGCTTATTTCTTCCAACTAATGCTACATGCCAAGGCATGAATCACTTTGTTAGATGCTAAGGCACATTCTACTAGACTCGAATAATTAGGAAAACTTAACATCTATAAACTCAAGAACCCGTTGTTACTCACTATGTCATGTTTTTTGGTCTGTAGATCGACGATGAGATGGCGAGAGATAGAGAGAGAGAGAGGGTTTTGTGAATGTAAATCAATAAACCAAAGAATATGTTGTTACCTTTCATGTTATACTCTTTGATCATATGACGAGATGATGATAGATAGCCAAAAAGATAGTGATGGTGGTAAATTAGAGAAAGTTGGATTATAAGAGAGAAAAATGAAAAGCATAACAAAATGGGGAGCAAAGCAGACGAATGGCGGGAGAGAAAATTTGAGAGCACTTGAATATGAAGAGGTTCATTAAGGGTAATTTTGTCCAAAAATCTTTTCTATTAGTTAAAAACAGTTAAAAATTAAAAAGAAGATTAGTTTGAAAATACTCTATCTTTGAAGGCTAAAAAAAAGCGGTCCCGTAATTTTATTATAATCAATTGCTTCTATTAAATGCAGTTATTTTAAAAAATAAATAACATTAATTACATTAATTTTATTTTAAATTTTGAAAATTAAAAAAAACTAATATTAAATATTAAATATGTTCACCAAATAAGTCCAAGTGCCATATTTGATATTAAATACTCCTTGGCCTTATAGGATAATCTTAACATGTTTAATTCACTTGGATCATTCCACTTCACTTGCTTGATTATTAAAGATTTGAATAAACTTTACATACACCTTTAATAATTTTAATTAGGTATAATATTTTAAAAAATTTTAATTATTTAGAAAAATTTAAATATCATCAAGTCAAACTAATGGAAATATTGACGGTTGACTAATGGATTGATGTGAAATTATGATTAAAATTATTCTAAATTATCCATTACATACACCCCATTAATGAATGGTTAAATTATCTTTAAAATATTACTATATCGTAAAACTAATGGAAACATTGATGGTTGGCTAACGATAGGACTTATGTGTCTAGTAAAATATATTTTTTTGGGACGGACTATCCATTTCAAATATTAATGAACCTGTATGGAATTATGACCAAAACTAAAGAGGTCAAGGTATTATATTCTATTTTTTATTGTATTCAATCAAGTTTTTATATTTTTATTTTGAGACAAGTAAGTTATTATATGAATAATAATTGACTAACTATTGTTAGTCAAAATACTATTTATCATTATACGTTACATAATACTAATGTGGTAGTTTGACATGTTATAATTGATGATGATACGATATAATAACATAGATATGTGACATTTTTCACTTTTCATATTAATGTCACATTAATATCATGTTAGTATCACACGGTTAAAAAATAACAAGTGACATTTTGAATAATAATAATTAGTTAATCATTAGTTATAAGAACTTATTTAACCAAAAATAAAAACACATAAGTTTGATTGAACATAATAAAATAATAAAAATTATTTGAATTTTCTTAAATAGTTTAAAATTTTTTTCAAAACATTATACCGTTTAATTTTTTTCACATGCATCTTATAATTTTTTTTTTCAATTAACAGTACTACATAAATTGGAATGCAAAGTAATACAACAAATAAAATAAAAAATAAACTCAATCATCATACCAAACATTTTTTTAATCAAATTAAATTTCACCATGGTCATGACAAAATAAATAATTTTTTTAATTTAGATTTTCATTGGGATATGCTATTTATGTCAAACTTAGCTTAAAACGCTATGTAAGAGTATAATAATTTAAATGTCATATGTTGATGTAACACCCGACCCTAAATTATCTGTGATATATCATTCACATGCTTTGGATAGTATGTTTGTATATTGAATTGCCCCGAAAAACAAGTTAAATGACTGTATTGCCCCTAATGGTACGATTCAGTTATATAAGTCTTGAACTAATTTAAACAGAGAATCGAGGATGAATTTGAGAAAAACTAAAACCCATGGATTGATTTAAAATGAGAATTCAGAGGTTGAGGTCCGATATGGAGTTAATCCGGACTTTAAGTATTCTAGGGGCAAAATGGTCATTTGCCACCTAGGGACAAAATGAAAATTTTTAGAAAATATTTTTTGGTCCCATTTAACTTATTAGAGTATGATTTGAGTGTTGGAGTATAATTTGAGGGTTTGGCAGTGAAAAAGTTTAATTCCGATGATTTCTAGAGTGTAGGGGCAATATCGTAATTTTTCCATCCACGGATAAAATTTGAGATTTTGAGAGAATTTAGATCAAATTTTACAAATTGGAGAATGGTATGAGTATAAGGGATGAAAAATATGTCTATGGGTAATTTTTCAGTTTTTGGGGTAAAAATGCAATTTTGACTTTTACAAGGACAAAAGTGTAAATTTCAAAAATTACTCCACCAAGACTTTGGATAAGTCTGAGAATTTTATCTAAGATATGGATATGTGAGACAAGTGTATGGTGAAAATTTAGAAATAAATGGATGGCTAGAACTTAAGGAATTAAAAAATAAATAAATAAATAAAATAATATTATATTATTTTAGCCTTTAAAAAGGTCAAAATTTCCAGAATTCTCATCTTCTTCAAGCCGTCCAAACCAGGAGAGAAAAGGGGGAAAAGAAATAAGAACCCTAGCTGAAAAATTTGGGGAAAATCAAGAGAAATCAAGAAATCAAGCATTAAAAAGGTAAATTTCATTGATTTTCCTTGTGATTTTCACTACCCATGCATTTTTTTCTCATTTCCATGCAAAATTAGAAAGTGGGTATGGACACCCATGCTGGCCAAACCTCCATGGATGAGTTTTGAGCTTGAGTTTTGGTTGATTTTAATTGAATTAAGTGATTTTAGTTAGGTTATATTGAAATATAGCAAAAATAAGCTAGAGAAATAATTTTCTCCCATTGAAACCCATTATGCTGAATTTTCTAGGGGAATATTGGCTGCTGATCTTGATGTTTATTTGAGGAATTATGATGAATAATGATGAATTATGAGCCTAGAAAAATAATGGGAATTTTCGGAGCAAAAATATGAATTTTTACCCACTAGGGGTATTTTCGTAATTTGCTATCGAGACTGATAATTTGCACCACACTGAGGAACATTAAGTCAATTTGGGTGCAATTGAGGTATAGAAACTGAAAAAAATTAATTTGGAGTTTAAACGGACGCGTATATCGATTTATCAGGTAAAAGACCGAAATAGGCTAACATCTCGTTTAGGCAAAATTTAGACATTTTGCACTTCATATCATGCATTAGTAGTATAAATTAGTTTATTTTGGTTTAGTACCAAAGTAGTAAACCTCTTAATTGTGCAATTTGTCAAGGTGGCGAATCCTCTGGCAAGGGCAAAGAAATCGCACTCGAGGAGTAATAGTTGGAGTACCCGAATTTAGTTTTCAGAAACTGTGAGTAAACTTATTATCATCTTAATTATCTAGAGTAGTTTTATACAATTGTGTGATTTTATGAAAAATGGGTTTAAATGGTAAATTGCTATGTTTTAAGAGAAATTGTGATTTTATAAAATGATTTTATAAATTTTCTGAAAAATCGAATACTGGTTTTGAAAATAGAGTAATTGGAGACTGCCTGCTTGTGTTGTAAATTTATGGTTTTAAATTGAATGGCTTATGACAATAAATGAGCATGAATGGCTAAACTGATTTTGGTGTTAGAATTATTTGTACTGTGTATTTAGCCTTGAGAGGCTAGGTTGCAATAAATTGCCATGTCATGCAGAAAAAGATTTTATAAATCAGGTGGTAGATAAAAGATTAGCTACTGCAGTGGTGGGGGGTTCCGCGGGCCAGCCTATTAGAGGGGCACGGTAAACTCCTTTATATTCTCACCTCGGTCGTAGAGGCTCGTAGGATATCTCTTGAGATGGGCTTTTTGAGTGCACTTCACGTGGACCACCGCGTGAGAGTGAGACTCAACCAACGCCAAGGAACGGCTATGTTTCAAAATAAAAATATGATTTATGCGAAATATGAATTTTTAACAGCCTTGGCGGACTCGGTTGGATACCCCTGGTCCAGGTGTCATCGAGTACAGGATTTGACATGAGGCAAGTTTTGAATAATTCACGAGCCATATTGATTATTTGGTTGAAATGAATATTCGTGATGTGAAAAATTTGCTGAAGTTAATTATTTTTTAATTGTCTTCATTTACTCGTCTTTAGATAGTTTAGATGATGTCTGTTTACTCACTGAGATTTTATAATCTCACCACCCTCAATTCCCCACATTTCAGATTCGGGATAGCCGGTAGATAGTCGATTGTATCAAAAACTTCAGTTAGCCTTGCATTGTCAAAATTATAGGTTCACAGACTCGCATCTTATTAGTTAGTTGGGGGCCCACATGTCATTGTAAAAGTAATTTTATACTTTAGTTATCTGATTTAAAATATGTATGAACATATTTAGCTTTTACACCATGTTTTTAGTGAGTTTCGGTATTATCGAAGAAAAGTGACGAAAATGCCCCTGTGCGTCAGAAAATAATATTTTATGATTTTGATTTGGAAACGACTTACGATTTCTTGAAATGCAAGATTTAATAACTGTCGCTCACCGAGGAGATGCGAAAGCTGATGCTAAGCCTTGCGGAGTTTCGATCGGCATTCAGGGTAATGAGTGTTCATCGAGACGTCGCGACGGTTGTCACAAGTCCGATGGGAGTATCGGGTCGTGACAGTTAATATATTATAATTTATTATAATATAACATACAAACATAATCACGTGACGGACTTTATAATTCAAATCAATATCATGTCATTGTCACATGTAACATATAAGGACTCAAATTATTGGTACAAATACAATTTGAGAGATGTAAACATGACAAGTTAAACAATCATTTACTTTCGAGGAGAAAAAGAAAAATAAGCTTCAATTGATGAATTTCGATCAAAGAGAAAGTCATGATCCTAAGCAAGCCAGCTGTTAAGATGATAAGAAGAACATTATCTTTCCCTGGGTGTTGCAATAGATAATAATTGTACAATGGATGCCGATTGCTGTGAAAGATCTCGAGAATCTTAAAGATTGGTGGTCCCGCAGTAAATGCCTGATTAATATGATGATGTGGCGACCCAAGATTTATTCTTCATCGTGGGGACCCTTTTTTTGAATTGAACGGTCAAGATCATGATCAGGTAACCCGATTGTTGGGCTCACAATTATAGTCATTTTTTCTACTGAACCCTTAATTTCTTATCTTACTCAAATGAGTTTAATTTTTATATTTATACCCGAACAAATTTTTAATTCTAAGGAAAATTAGTTATTTTTAAATCTAATACCAAATGATATTTTTTTGTTCACTTGACATATAATGTAAGCAACTGACATGATTGACGGATTTGGTCTAGAGATGTCAATGGTACCTTGTAAACGAATTTCCAGCATTACTTGACCCAATTAAGTAATATTAAAATAGTTTTATAATTAGGTTTGAATAATAAAATTACTACTCGTTACAGGTTCGCCTAGTAGTCTTAGGGTGCCTAATTTTCAAAGCAAAAAAAGTCTTAGAGTACCCACTTCCTCAAATTATAAATAATAATTTTTATGTTAAATTTTAGTTTTCTTTATATTATTTTTTATAAATTTACTATGATTAATGTAATCCTTATTAAAATTCATTAATTTTTTGAAATATAATTTTAAATTTTAATTTATTAAATTTAATTTTTATTAATAATATACATAAAAATTGATTTTAAATTTATTTTAATCAAGTTTGACGAATACGGATATTAACAAGTAGTGTCTAGAATATTTGGATAAAAGTTTGAGTAATAATTCAAAATTTTAATCGGGTATTTATAGGGTTCAAGTGCCTAATCAAATAATAGGATTCGAGTTATGATACTTCCATATTTTGATCTTGTTAATTGCCATGTGGACATGTTAACTATCGTGTGGCTATGTAAGCTTGCTAGTTCATATGTTACACGGCATAAAATAATAGTTGATCAAGTTTGAAACAATTAATTTTTCAATAAGATAAGATTGATTTAAGTTTAAGTTAAAAGTGTTAGAGCTTTTTTTTAAAACAATAAAAGACTGGAGACTTAACTGAAAAAAAAAATCATAGTAAAAGAGTTTTTTTTTTTTACTATTTAAACCAATGAATTACTTCTAGAGACATCAGTAGTTATTTATGAAACACGTCTCTAAATAATTGTGACCATCATCTATAAAATACATTAATAGTGGAATTTTTAACATAAATGCTACATAAAAATTAAATAAATTATATATTAACATGACAATTATTAATTTAATTAATGCTATGCACTACATGGCTGTTAGGTGTTGCTCCCTTATCTCTTGTAAGAGCATATTTTGTTTCTTTTAATTTGTTTGGAACATCTCTCTTACCTTACTGTTGGTTTTTATGGAAAACCTCCTATTTTTACCTTTTTTGGCTCTCTTTTTATCTTTTATCAGTGATGAATTCATAATTTTATGTAAAAAGCGATTAAAAGATAATCATATAAAATTATAAATCAAATCAATAATTTGATTAGAATTTAGAATAAAAAATTAAGAAATGACGATCATCATTCTTTCAGTTCACCCTTACTTATTAAATAAAATAATACAAATAATTAATTGATAGCTTGTTAAGCAAAATTTTCATAGAGAGCTCTTTTTGCTTTTCAGTATACTTCCAAAACCTGTCACCAAAAGAACATAGTGGTTCCAAATCTTTCATTCTAACAAATATGCCCTTGATGGTTACTGATAAGATCTTTTTTGGATGAAGGAGAAAGAGGGTTCTAACCCAATTATTTTAGTAGAAAGTATTAATATAATAATAATAACAATAATAATTAAAGGAAAAAAGAAATAAAAAAAAAAGATGAAATGACTCAATAATATTTATGTTTCAAAATCTCAAAGGAGGTTCTAAATAGAAGATGAAAAAAAGTGACAAGTTAGTGAAAATACGGAAAGAATATATACTATTAATAATATTATTGATTAAATTTGGTGTCAAGAGTCTAAATAACATCACGCGTGACACCAAATTCAATAATTACGTTGATACATAAACTTTATAATGTAATAATAAAACATTTAATGATTCTGATTGAATTTGATGTCTCTAATCAAATGACATTAATTGAATTGATTAATTTACAAAAAAAAAAACTCATTATGTAATAATAAAACGTAAATTAATTAATGAAGGTGTATTCGTCTTTCACTTTCCTTAAAAATATGATTTAAATTCACATATATTTGTGCTTTTTTTTATCTATTTCAATACTATACATTCAATTATTCATACTTTTTCTCTTTTTTTATATATTATTAAATAATTATAACTTTATTTTAACTTTGCTCACATAATGGGTGTGCTAATGACTAAGTACCAATTGAAAGCAATGAGAAAACAAATATTGCCTAAGTGGCTAACTCTAGGAATATTCTACAAAAGTTTAAATACAAGAGCAGAAAGTCTTCATCATGGTAATAACAGGGGTACAATTGCAAAATTTAAAAAGCTATAAGTACCCAACTTAAATATTCCACTTTTATGCCATAAGCTTACATGTGCATGAGCATATCAAATAGTTCCTAATTGTCAGTATATATTTAAGTTGGTATGTTAAATAGGAACCCCAAATATAGAGTAGCTATTTGCACATTATTTCCTTCACAAACTGGCAAAAAAGTTGATTGCCATCAATCAAATATAATTTGATGTGCTGCCTTTCTCCAAGATCCCTCCAATGACAACTCAACGTATAATTGCATGCTTGATGGTGATTTTTTTTTCTTTTTCTTTCTAAGAATTGAGTAAAGCCATTCAATTTTTTCCTTTCCTTTTTTGAGGAAGTTTGCTTTAATTCCCAGTTGGTAATCTTAATTTGGTCATTAAAGTCAAACATCTACATCCTTTCACCAATTTGATCCCTATAATCTCATGGAAGGGGAGAAGAAAAGTGCTTTCCATTTTTCATTCTAGAGAGTGGACTTGTTCTTGAAACTTCTCTAGACTGACAAGTTCAACCTGATTTTGCTTGAGTTCATTTGGAGAAAAATTAGGATTGGAGCTTGACTCGAGTTTTTATTTTATTTAAATTTAAGAGAGAAGTGTTTAAATTCGATTTTGAGTAAAGGGTACGTATATCGATTATTGAGTCAAATTTATAAATCCAAATACTTGAATTAAACTCAATCTACTTTTTGCTCTACTAGAGCCTGAAGATGAACAATGGGTTGAAAGCATGCACTAAGAATTTAAGCTAATATATAGCATTATTTTCACTTTATAAAGTGAAAATTAACTTCATTTAAAATGAATATCAAACTTTACCCAATTCTTCACTAATGTGAGATCTTCTCAAATTAAGGTGTTTTCATATCTTCTATTGGTGAAAGGAGGGCGTTGCACAATCGAATTTAGATTCTTTTTGCAACTTTTATGTCATTTTTATTGTATAATAAAGAATCATTTTATTATTATGTTGTTGACATTGTGACTTGTTATACCATATACTTAAATTTATTATATCTTCACCACATCTAATGTATGATATTATAACATTAAAACACACACAAACATATAAAAAAGTATATACCTAAAATTAATTTAAGTCAAAAATTTCAATCATGATATTGAATTTTTATTTTCTTCTTTGTCAATATAATTTTAAAAACGGCATTTCAACGGATCAAATTTAAAATTTTATATTAAAGGTTTAGAATTTGAACCGATATGATAAAATTTTTATATTTGAGATAAAAATGGTAAAAAAGTTATTCAAAAAAACATAAAATATGTTTTGAAAAAATGGATTCATGTATTGTTAGGTAAACTAAAGAAATGTATAAATAATGGTGTAATGGAAGCACTTTTCTCTACTTGAGCAAACCAGAACACAGCATATCTTAAAAGCCAAATAATTGGGAGGATGGAGGACCCATAAAAGTAACTAAGAAAAAGCAGGCACTGTTCATGTGCACGCGTGTGTACTGTCAAGCATGATCATCATCATCATCTGATTATAATTTTTGGTTTTTTGGATGTTGCCCCTAGGCCCCCACACCTCAACATCTCCAGGTTTTATTCACGCACACCAAAATTAAAAAATAAAATAAAAAGGAAAAAAAAAACCCATCAAAATTTTCATAAGGAAGGTGCCGACTTATTGAAACTTTCTTAAAGATTGAATCTCCACCATTTGATCTATTTTTGAGAAAGATCATGCAAGGTTGATGGCCCCACATTCATTTAGGGGTCACCTCTAGGGTCAATGAACATGTTAAAATCACCCATCTCCTCTTGGGGGGTTACTTACTTTTCCCACCTTCCGATCTAATCTTCTTTTTAAAAGACTGTTGATGGAGGAGGGGATCCACAATGATTGGATGGAATCTAAACACTCTAATCTTAGGGTTACAACTTGCACAAAGTCTAGTCTAGGTAGCTTGATAGGATGTGGTGAAAAGATAGCAATTTCAACAGTTCCAGTTTCAGGTTCTTTTTTTCAAAATTAATTTCCAGTCCATCCAATTCATTCTCTTGCTTATTCCAATTGAGCTAAAGTACCATTTTGTAGTTTCAATTTCTATAAATTCATTTCTTTTGTAGAATTGTTAGGTCTTTTTCTTTTCATATTTTTTCAAAAGAAGAATTCAAATTTTATGTTTTTTTTTTTGTAAAAAATCATACATCAATTAATCAGTTAAATATTCAGATACTTGTAAAATCGTTAAGCTAATTTATTTTTATAAATTATTAAAATATCATTTTTAAATCCCCGCTCATTATCTTTTATTATTTCATTAAAATATCAAGGATATGTGATTTTTGATGATAACAAATTGAAACTCCAAAATATTAATACTACAAGAAAAATGTATGAAATCAAGCAAGGTGTAAGTGCAAATTATTCTAAATAATACGTGTACCTATTGTAAGCTCATTTACATACCTCTAAATTAAGCCCTAAAATGAGTAAGGATATCTTGTTATGCCTACTTAAGATAACCCAAGTTCATTTATATTCCTTTTAATTAAATGACTTTCTAGCAAATATTTGGAGTAAGTTCATTTATATTTCTTTCAAATTAAATGACTTTCTAGCGAATATTTTGAGTAGTAATATCAAGATCAAGTTAAGTTACTATATAGTTACAAATGACCCTTTTCTCCAAAGGATTAATGTGATAGGTGTGTAATACTTAGACCTGACAATTCGTGTTTTCGTGTTTTAAACGAGTCAGACACGTTTAGATACGAAACACGTTAAGGCTAAACACGAACACGATACGTTTAATATTCGTATCTTAAATTTAAAACACGTACACGTGTACGTTTAATACACGTGTAATACGACACGACACGATTAACACGTTTTACACGTTTATTAAACGTGTTAATATACGACACGACACGATTAATAATACGTTTAACACGATTAACATGTTTAACACAATTAACACGATTAAATAAAAATATTTATAATTAAATATAATTTTATTATTTAAATTTAAAATCTATAATTATAAAAATAATTATAACAAAAAATAATAATAATAACATCAAATATAATAAAATTTAATATAAATAATATACATAAAATTTATTATTATATATAAGGTTAAAATACACATCAAATAATTATTAAAAATTATTTATATAAAGTTAAATAGTTTTTAACTATTAATGTTTAATAGGTTAATAAACGTGTAATGTATACACGTTTAAACACGTATACACGTTTAAACACGATAACACGATTAAGTAAACGTGTTTAAACATATTTTAAACGTGTTTGTTGTGTCTAATTTTCGTGTCTTAACGTGTCAGACACGATTAGACACGAAACACGTTAAGGGTAAACACAAAATCTGTTTAACTCGTGTCTTCTCGTGTCGTGTCTAAAATTATCAGGTCTAGTAATACTCACGTTTATAAATATCTCGGGACTCTCTTCCTGTTCGATGTTTGATTGGTATACCTTAATTTACTTTTTTTGAAAAATTGAACGTGATGCTATCCTCTGCTTAATCCGACAATGTTTTTGTCATCACTAGCCACCCTCTTTGGTTTGTTATGGAAGTGCCTAGTGTGGGTTGGGTTAAGGTTATATTTGCTCCGATATCACTTGTTACAGGATTCATCACACTCTTTTAAAAAACTATTTTGATAAGGTGTGCAACACCCTCGATTATAATTGTCTCGAGACCCTCCCACCTCCCGGACGTGGGACTGAGACACCATAATTTTTCTCTCACCTTACTAATTACGTAACATTATCAAATAATTAAAATGGATGCTTCTTACTCTTGTCAAACAAGTTCTGATTGATTCGTTGACATTTAATTTGCCAAACCCACTGCTAATATGAAAGGCTCTTGTTTATGACACATGTTGATAACATCAAAGTCTATCAGAACATATCCTCGTGCAAGGTTTTTTCTATTGTTGTATCTTTTCAAGCTTTTCTGTGATATCACAGGACAATGGGGACAACGAATCTAAGTGGTACGGCATTGGGCAGATCTTGTTTACATGCAACTTACATTGCAAGGGCAAGCCACACAGTGTATTGGGAAACTTTTGTCAAAAAACACATACGGGATTGGGATGCTTGCCAAAAGGGTAGGTGCCTGTATTCAAGTGAATTTGCACAAGGAGCAAAAGGTCCTCGTGACGTATATGGGCTATGGCCAATGGCCAGGGCCAGCCAGCCACACCAAGGATCTAGAATGATAGCAACACTATTTATTTGCAGGGAAAAAAAGTCGGAAGAGATGTGGTCAGGGCCTCTCTACTTTGGTTGTTACAGATTCTTTTCTTTTCTTTTCTTTCCTTATCTTGTAGAAGATGAATAAGAAGAGCATATAAGATTAGTGTGTTAGGTGGTGTCTACTTGTATGAAATATTTGCTAAAATGAAAGATGCTGCTTGTACTAAAAATATTGATTAAAAGTGGAAAAAAAGGGGAGGAAGGAAAGAAAAGGGTTGAAACAGATTGGTTGTCACTTTCTAGTAAGGAGGCATCCTCATTCCAGTTGAGAAAAATCAGAATCATGAGACTCACGCTCAAGCTGAAAAAGTTGAAAAACCTCCAAAGTAATGGGTGGGCCTCTTACTATCTAGATATCTAAATCTAGATCAGTACAACTTGATTTAGCTCATCCCACTTCCAGTAACTTCATGGACCAAAACCAACATTAGGTTTTTATTCCCTCTTGGAGAAGTAGGGCACCACTAAGTTGAGAAAACAGGTATGTCAATGCTCTGCAAAGGTTATTGGTCATTTGGCCTAGTTTCAAAATTTTGGACTTAAACATTGTAAAAACTATTGCAGGTTTGTGGATTAAGATGGATCTTATCTATCATTATGTCCCCTGATATGTTGAGATTTGTTGCTTTAGCAAACCTTTCCATTTTTCCCATATATATATATATATAGAAGCACCGTGTATCTATTAAGATTTTCTTTAGGACTTTTCATGTTTCTCTTAGTGGTTCCCATGATTTTCTCGTGGCTCTTTTGGGTTGTTAAAACAAAATCATTTTGTGAAGTTTCACATTGACAAAAAGGGAGGTCTTTTCAATCTTTAAAGGTCAAAAGTTGAGGGATGTTTTGGGGCCATGGTTTAACCTTTTGAACTGGATTGCTGATTCTGACAGCTTATTGTTTCCACAAGCTATAGAAGATAAATGTGTAAATAAAGGAACAAATTCGTTTACCATCTTTGTGTAGAAATGTTAGGAGTGATCAGGTTGCTCTGGATTATGATTCTTTGTGAAAAGTCCCGAGATTTGATTCCCTATTCTTGCGAATTTTACCTATAGACACATGACAGCTGCCTTGTGAGATAAGCTATAGTGGCAGAAGACATCAATACATGGAAAATTATGACAACTGCAGTGTCAGATAAATTGTAGTGGCAGAAGACGTCAAAGCATGAAAAATATGAAGTTCTTGTTGGGCACTTTGCAATGTTTATCTAGAGCGTGGTATGATCAACTGTGGAAGCTAAACCTTAAACTAGAGGCAATAGATTATAATCAACCAATGAAAGATTGAACATAATGTTCACAATTACTTTAGAGACAAAATTTGGGCACAATTTTCCAGTGAACTTTCCTTTTATTTCGCATAGCAAGATCATCAAGAGGATCCGAGAGGATTAATTAGGAATTCTATGAGTTGCTGTTCTGCTAAACCTTCCAAATATCTTATTCAGCCAAATTTGACCAAAAGTTTTCCCATTTGAATAAATTCTGAAGAGGATAGGGAACATGAAAATAGTTTGATTTCATCTGAGGTAATTTACATTTGGTTCAGTCATCATTAGCTGATGACAAATTCCCCAACACCAAGTTTGTGCTGGAAGTTGATTTAACGCTCAGACTATATGCATAAAAGTTCTTCTGGATGACTAGAAACCTGGTATGTGTAAATGTGTAATTAAATTCCTCACATGTTCTAAGGAAAGACAATGTTGTCCAACCAAGACAAGAAAAAAAGAAGAAGATTTTTATACAATTGTAGCAAACGGAACCTATAATGCCATATTGCTTTAGATACAACAAAGAGTGTGATGTTAAACATAGTCAGTTTCCAAAGGCATTCATTGCTCACGGCCACTTCTCTCTTGTTCTAAGCCCAGGTAGTCTTCCCCCAGAAGCCGTTTCTGTCTTCTAATGGATATTTGGCTGCTTTGAAGTCTCACCTACATCCTGAGACTTGACAGACAGAGTAATTGGCCCCGTTCGCAACCCCTGTTGCTTTTCGAACTGGTAGATAGCATCTTGAATTCCTTGGCCACTCCTCTCTTGTTCTGAGCTCAGGATAGTCTTCTCCCAAAAACTGATTCTGTCTTCTAAGCGAATCTTTAGCTGCTTTGAAGTCTCAACTACATCCGGAGGCTTGACAGACAGAGTAACTGGCCCCTTTCGCAACCTCTGGTGCTCTGCAAACTGGTGGATAGCATCTTGAATTCCTGATAAGGTCACCAGGAACTTTGCTGCATCAGTTTGGTTCAGCACCTTCTTCACCACCAGCTCTAATGCTTTGAACCTGTTGTGCAAGTTTTCAAATAGCAGTCAATTACACATACATTTCTAGAATTATAACACACACATTTTCATTTAAGCTCCCTGGATGCATAACTTGTGAGATAATAGGAGCATCTGAACTAGAAAAGCCTACAAGGTCAAGAACAAACAAGCAAAGGAACCACCAAAAACAAAACTAGATGACATACCCTTGTAGTTATTTCTCTATTCATGGCACATTTAACTATCAAAATTTGAAATTTTTAGGTGTGATTAATAGGTTACATTTTTTAGATTCGTAATTAAATAGAAAGGGAATGAACCTGAGCTTTTGAGCCTTGGTGACAACCCGAGCAATCTTCTTGAACTCAACTCGAATATCAGGCAAGGCAGAACCACCTGACTTACTGCTTTTCACTGGGGCAAAGGGAAGGTGGAGAACACATGTAGCTTGAATCTCAGCCATTTCCTCATCAATTACTGCCTCCTCAATACGTATCTCATGGACAATCTGAGATAGGACATGTTCCATATCAATTGAGTCTGATAAGAAAGATGAAAGAGCCAGGCCATGCAGGAGTTCCAGAATGGCAGATGGTCTCCAATCACCAAGCCAGGAAATGATGGCCAGCTCTTGGGGAGCTACACATTGTGGCATGAGGAGTTGTGACACATCCTCGAGATAACTTGGGGCCATGGCATGGTTGTAATGCGCATGAAACCTGTTCAGTTGTTCCTCAATTAGCACCTCAAGTTCCCTTCGTGCTTTGAGCTGTTTCTCTAGCTTAGCTGCTCTGCTCTTCTGCTCTTGCCTCCACAGACCATGCTTTGCCCAGGAGAGCTCTTCATGAAATAACCACATCAACTATCAGAGCTTGCATACAAAGTTTACCAAAAATGTCTATGGCTAATCTTTGGTATAAATTACTAATACAATAACTTCGACCGTTATGAACCTGCTCAGTTTCTTTGCGGGGAGTTCCCTCTGCTTATGACTCCAAATAATAAAAGAATGCATCAACAGAACAATCTGGTCTTACATATTTGGAATAATAGGGTATCGAAATCAATTTCCAACAAGCAATATCAACATCACTTGTGAAACATAGATAGCTATCTGGGTCTTCTACAAAATGGAGACAGTTTCATGGCAAGTAAATTCATTTTTTTCTTCTCATTTTCCTGACCTCAAAACAATAATAAAGACCCTTTCCAGCAGATAGTTACCTCAATTATCCAATTTCTTAAGAATTTGCAGACTGAAAATACAAAGGGTGAAACATAGCTTTTACTTCAACTCTACAAATAGTATCCTCAGTTTATATTCCACAGAATTAAGATATCTCATATTGACAAGGAAAAGACAGAAACTGAAGGAAAATCTTGAGTACTGCAGATCCTTTCACTTGAAAGTTATATCTTCCAAGGAACAAACCGAGAGAAACTGAGAAAATTCAT
The DNA here is from genome assembly GCF_000208745.1 of Theobroma cacao. Lineage (NCBI taxonomy): Eukaryota > Viridiplantae > Streptophyta > Magnoliopsida > Malvales > Malvaceae > Theobroma > Theobroma cacao. The sequence goes on along the minus strand of NC_030855.1, from coordinate 2,472,290 downwards.
CCTCTTTTACCTCTTTTACTTGTTTCACGCTTCGTGCGCTGAAACCGATCACTTATCTCATCAATCTCGTTACCAACTTCTTTTTCCTTGAGTTTCGTTCCTGTTTCTTTTTGTTCTCCACCATCATTCTCCTCGTAGTAATTCCTGCAAAAACAAGAAAAATTGTTCAACTTTCCTTTTTGGTTATCTTGAAAATGGGTGTAAAAAGGAGTAGAAACCAACCAAATAGCTGTATTTAACATTTCCTTCTCAAAAAACAAATCAATCCAAGTTCAAATGCATCGAATATAGTTCCATCCAGTTCTTGCCATGCAAGCAGGAGATGGTTCCATGCACATGGTTTTTCCTTCTAAAAGAACAGAAAAGAAAACTTGGGTTTCTTCAGTTTCTTGGCAATCGGGATAGTTTCAGTCTTGGTTTGAAGCCCCCCCCTACATTTTGCTTTCCTTTTTTCATCATGCCATTGCTTTCAAGTTTTGCATGGTGAATATGATATAATGCTAAAAGAAAGAAGACAAAAGAAGAATGTGATATACATGTAGAAGAAGCTTACAACGGAGATTTTGAAGCTGTTCCCTGCATTTCTCTTCTTCTTTCACAACTTTTCGATGTTTGTTTTAACTTTCTTGGACTCCCGCTTGAACCATGTGGCGAGGAAACTCAGAGATTTCGTTAAAGAAAATAAAGAAGAAAAAGGTCACTTGCTCACCATGTTGGTTCTTGATATAGTGGTGTAAAATCCCTTGAATTATTTAATAAAATTTAAGTAAATTTTTATTGTTCTATTAATATCGATCAAAGACTCTTATTATATTTACGTAAATGCTGACGTAAAAAGTGAAAATCATATTATATCAAAATTACGTTATTTTTAATTAAGATATGTCAATATATCATGATATATTAAAAAACTTAATTTTTAAAATTATATCATAATTTTATTTATTATTAAAATTCTATATTTTAAAATTATAATTTTACACAATATTATAGAAACTTATAATGAAAATGAATTAAATTTGATGCAACAATTTAAAAATCGACATTTAATTTGGAACAAAGAAAGTAATTTTTATATGTTTTGTCAATAATAGAATGATTTTCTTGTTCGTAAAATTTATATATATATATATATATATATATATATTTCTATTTAACATTTTTTTAATACAAGGGAAAGAAGAAAAATGAATTGAAAATAATAAGAGAATGGAGAGTATCTGGTGGATGTTCTATAGCAACTAGACATAAACTGGTAGCATTCTCAGCGAACTATCCCTTTGCATATAAGTTATTGAGGTTTCACTTCTTTATCTGACATTGCTTTAATATTTTCAAATATTGCAAAATTTTATTCAATTTCTTGAAGCTAACTTCTTTGTTCAAATGCATTCTCAGCTAGCTGCTGCATGCCTGCAATCAGACCCTTTCCATCTGGAAAACCACTTTCTTTCCATGGAAGAACTGTTCACTGTGGTGTGATTGTGTACATTCTGCAAGCATGTGCATCCACTTGAGCAGAGAGCTGATCTTGGACTGATAACTCCGTTGAATGCTGTTGCATTTTCAAGCATAAAACTTATTGAAATCTTTATATAGATCACATTGGATGAAACATTGACAATCATGTCATTAAAAGGAGGCTCATACCGCCCATAAATGTTGAACATCACAAACAGTTGATGGTTTAAGGCCTATATCAGACCAGTAAGCAGTGATGTTTGCAGAGGAAGATCCTCTGTTCCATAAGACTACAGCCACCCTGTTATCAGTCAAGGGGCCAGCCCATACCTACATTTATCATAGGTATTTAGATTGTAAATGTGAAGATAGGCTAAAAGGAGTAAGCATGAATGTACCATTGATCATATTTACCTCAAGATCCCCATCTTTTTTCACCTTTTTCCCCTGAACTCCAAGTTTATCTGCTCAATGGAAAAACTTCTGTTACAAAAACTTCAATCTGTGCCACTCACATAATTCACTATATACAAGACTGTAACCTCAATTTGTATGTTTGAGTTCTGATACATGGGAACTGCGCCAGTGGGTGTGAAAAGGATTTTTACTTCCCCACTCTGGAGTTTAGATTAAGCTAGTTCAGCTGCATGGACATTTCTAAGTAATTCATATGACTTTACCTTGATTGACTGCAATAACCTCCTTATTGCTTAGCAGTTCAAAGGTGACATTATCCATTGACCGAATATCACAGCCAATCAATAGAGGAGCCTGCATACGGAAAAGGATGAAAAAGGAATCGTCATAGTATCAGAAATCACATAGGAAGAAAAGTTTATCTGATTTGTGCATGAATAACTAAGTCCGGATCATACTTTAGCTAATGACCATATGCTAAAATGACTGCGATATTCTTCTGTTGTCATGCCACCATTTCCTACCTCAAGCATGTCTGGATCTGATGTACAACAATTGTTTTAGGGGCAAGTCAGAAAGTACAATTTCATATATTACGAGATGAAGTAGTTTGCACATAAAACCAATTCTGCTACTTTCATCCTCCTCCTCCTCCTCCCCCACCTTCCTCCAATGTATCCATATTCATTAAGTATAGAAAAATACTTTTGCTGTGAAAGAAATTCTGGTATCCTACCATTCCAACTGCCAGGTTGAGCATAAGATGCCCATTTGTCATTTTGATCTGCAATGGATGTCATTCTAGGCCACAAGATTACTGTTAGTTCCTCAAAATGGTAAGCATGGTTTGAGTATCTAACACAGGCATATTCTACAGACTACAGAATAGATGGCTGGAAATGGAGTAACGTGTGAGATTGAAATTTAACAGTGCATATAGTACTATCCTTAACATTGCAATCTAGTAAAGCACAAAGCAGTATTCCTCTTTACCTATCCCAGTTATCTTTAATATCTCCAGTTGTTCTCCAACTATTCCCAATGCTTGGTGCCCAAGTTGCTGGATCTTCATTTCCCCTACATATGTTAAATTTCTGTGAATATTTCCAGCAGCAGTTCTACATTTGTTGTTCAGAGGAAATGTTTGTCCCTTGTTTGTGAAGAAAGTTATTTTACCATTCACATAACGAGAAAAACATGGTCCTCCCTGAACTTAGTAAAGCTTTGCTCATCTTCGGATACCTGCTCCACAAAAGAATCCTAACAGCTTAGACAGAAAAAGAGAAATCACCACTCACTGGCACAACTAGAGAAGCTGCCACTTTCCAACCTATGCTACATACCAGAGCATTCTCGCAGAACTATGAAAGCGGTTAAATTACCTTTCCTTTGGGCTTATGCCAGTATTTGCACAATTGTCATATTTCAGGTAATCAACCCCCTAGACAAAATAAGCAACTTTCTTAGATGATATGAAAACAAATGGCAGTTAAAGGATGAATATACAGAAAAACAACATAAGGGAAGCATACCCATGAAGCAAACGTTTTTGCATCTTGTTCTTCGTATCCTAGGGACCCGGGCATGGTCTTGCTACAAGTTTGAGTCCTTAAAAAATCAACAATGTACCCAAAATTTTGGTCATCAAGAGAGATGAGGTTTCATTAAATACCATTTTGTTTGAAAGTCAATTATTTTGAGCCACAAAGAATCAATTCAATACCCTGCATCTGCATAAATTCCAAGCTTAAGCCCTTTGCTATGTACATAATCTGCCAGAGCCTTAATGCCTGAAGGAAATGTTGATGCTTTAGGAACCAAATTCCCCTGCCGGAAACAACATGGATTTTCACTTCATTATCAAGTAACACTTTTTGTTTACAGCACTCACTTTCTTTCTCTTGGAACCCATGAATATAAAGGTAAACATAAGGATGCCCACTGAGGTATTTATAGTGAACAAAGTAATTGAAATGCATCTTGTGTGGATGTTAGGGTGCATGTTCTCCAAACTTCAAGAGTATGCATATGACATTATGGAGATCCAGATGTGGAATACTTTTGCTGGTAACCTATGAAACCTTGTTAATTCTATAGATACCATGGAATAATGAGTGCAATGAGGAGAGAGCAGTACACAAACATAATGAATAATGAGTGCAATGTGGAGAGAGCAGTACACAAACATAATAAATTAGTGGCAATTCTCATCGTGATATCATAAGTTGTTCCAATATACAAGAAAAGAAGGGAAATTATTACCTGAGTATCTCTGTTGAGTTCACCCCAACAGTCATCTAATACAACAGAAATCGTATAACTACATGAGAATGATATAATAATGCAAAAGACAAATAGTAAGCTATGAAATTAATCAATAACTACTGTTACCTAAATTGATATAGGTGTATCCTAAAGCAGCAAGACCACTTGACACCATTGCATCCGCTGTGACATAAAGTACACATATTGATCAATTTCTTTTGCCATAATGATCAACAAATTCATGGGTTTTCTTTCTTTTGTAGAATTACCAGTTTCCTTGATCAATGTCTCGTTGATATTGCAATGAAAACGGTTCCAACTATTCCAACTGGTCATTAGACAAAGAAGCTTAAAGGCAAAGGTTGACTGATGAAAATACATAAGAGATTGGTCAAAAAAAAAACTAGGCCAACTATGTACTCAAGGCCTGTACTGTATTTTGATTCATTGCAATGGTTTTTTTCCAAACAAAATAGGTAGATGAAAAGAAAAAAGATCAGAAGGATTGTAGTCATACCCCATTTGTGGAGTTAGACCAAGGCCATTGTTTAAAAGTATCCTTCTGATACTAGAAGAATCTGTTAGCCTGGCATTCCCTAGTCGAGCCCCACTCACAGTAGCAGAGCTGATCAGCAACAGTAGAAGAATACAACAAAAAAAAGCTGAAAAACGACTTGATGGTAATGAATGTGCCATTGGAGCTTGTCCCTTCTTGTCTGTTTGCTGCTAAACATAGCAGAAGGCCAAATGAGTCCAAAGGGAGATTAATAGCAGATAATCATAGCACACCGTCAAGGGAGAAACAACTTACCCTGATTCCTGAATCTCACTTGATCTCCCTCAGCTCTGGGAAAGTGCAGATATTACAAAATATAATCCATCTCTATATATAGCCTCCCTGTCTGATACAGGACAATATTAGAGATGTTAATGAAGTAACTGATATGGAAAGCGAAGCTCCCAAGGGGAAGACATCTGTGACTAGGTTCTGACCTCTTTGAAAATCTACTTTCAACAATCATCAATGCCATGAATTTCTATGGGAGCTTTTATTGTAATACATGTCCATTAGGAATGGACTGCGGTTTCTAGTGGGGCAAGACAATAAGACCAACTCCAACGTGTCCTCTTCATCTATTTTATTCAACTATTTTGGACTCTAATCTGCAAATTACCGTTCAGTATTTTCCTTTATAACAGAGCAGTCAATCACAGCTTTAGAAACATGGCCGACCCAAACTATAAGTGAACCATAGAGTTGCAACAAAAGTCCATATTTCACGCTTGGAGTTTTCCACCCATCACTTTAGTTTTCTCTTTGTGGACGAATGAAAGGAATCTAACCTGATCATTCAAGTCTAGAAAAATATCCAACCAACAAGATGCCCTCTTTCTATCCTTTTATAATGCCACGAAAAGCAATAGAAATTGTAAGTTTGTCACTTTGTGTTTGTTGCTGACAGCTCCAATGGCTGACGAGTTACAATAATATGTCCTTTGCTGCATCAAGCCATATAAAATATGTTCATAACCTTTTTTGTTAATCTTTTTCTGAAACTTTTTCTTATGAAAAGCGTGATGGGTTTTCTTTCTTTGGTCAAAAAATTGACGACAACACTAATATCTGCAAGTTGCTACACTTCAAGCAAGTTATATACTTGAAGCAACAGCCAACAAGGACTTCAGCAGCAAAATGTAAACCCTGTACATATTCTCAACCCGTACACCTCAAACACTTCCCCCCACAAAGATCAGTCAACAAGCACTTAAGACAGGACGACAGGGAAGTGGTTTTCTTGTATTATGAAACAGATCCATTTTATGGATGAAACCCTGTATGAATATAGGTTAGATCTCTCATCAGGGCAATAATTGTTGCAGTGAACCTTCCCAGCATGTAGGTTCGATTTGCAATTTTAAATCCATAATCAGACAATTGTCTCTCACGTTGCTTCTGGTTCCACCTGGAATACTAAGCAACTGGTGTTCGATAGTTTTCAAAAAACTGAGCTATTCCTGGGACCAGCCGAAGCACAAATCCAGCAGATAAAGAATAAATGAACCAGAAAATGTCAAACCAGAATGGGCATGGACAATGCTCATATATAAAAAGGAACAAATGTTAACCCAATTCTGAACATACTCTGTACATATATTTACACCTTTGACTACAAGTTATTGACAGCTTTATTTATGCTTTGCTTCATCAACATTAGTTACTGACAGTAAGTGAGCTGAAACTATCACCTTTCAAAGGTCAGAGAAGTTGTTTCCTGATTAACCTTATCTCCTTAGCTGTAGGTTCCAGCAAACTCATCTAATAATAGTAGAATTACCTTGTGGAACCAGCAGTAGTAACTCCATCTCTGAAGATTCTCTGTCTCCAACCTGATTTACTGCCAGCATGGCCATCATGACCATTTCGCCGGCATTTCTTCACTCTTGCACTTACACTGCATCCAACAGACATAGTGAGCTTCATGGCTGTAAATAGGGCAAAGGCAATTGCTAGCGGCCTGACAGCCCAATGAAAATCCTCAACGTGTTGATATTTCTCCACCACACCAGGACAAGTATCAAAAGACACTGATTCTACTTCAGCAGGATCTGCTAAAAATCTGTTGGGTTCATTTCCAAGAACAAATCTACCTGGAAACTCTACAACAAGACACCCATTTGGAAGAACTTCTGAAATTCTCCCAGTGGCCCATGCTCCTCCCCTCTTCCGTGGCCATTCAAACCGAGGAGTAAACACATTTGCCTTAAGCCTCACAAATTGCCCCAAATAATAAGCTTTAGCCATTTGAAGCTGGGAAGACTTCCCTATCCAAAGGGTCTCTAATCCTATAAATCCAACTGCCACAGTTCCATCACGCTGTACTAAATGTAGTATTCCCACAGGGGAGTGGCTGTTGTTTTCCTCTTTCAAGCACACCCAGTCCCCCACTGCTAAACCATTTGTGACTCTCTCAAGTGTAGACTCCTGTACTCTCAGAGGGTTGTGCATTCCAGGAACTTTCACTAGAACAAAGCCATTCTTATCAGCATCATTATCTAAACCAACAACAGTTCCTTCACGAATATCCATGGTTTGAGGTTTGCGAACATTTGGAGGGCTTCTTGAGCGAACCACGTCACCAACTTGAAGACGATCCTTGGAGAGATACCATGTGGTGTAACCAGAGACAACAGATTTTTCTTTGATTGGTCGGCTTCCAAGGCCAATCCATCCTCCATCACTGTTAACAGCAGTTTGTGAGCTGCAAGTTCAGTTCCAAATTATCAGAGTGCAACCCAGAGGAAAAGGAGTAAAAAGGAAAGAGACTAAAAAATTATTAGATCCTGTTTCTTATTTGACTTAGATTTGTCCTTAAATCAAAGCATAGACACTGCAGTGGAATGCTCCAAGCTCTTAAGCATTTTCAGAGCAGATTTTACCAAAATATCTTATTTCCAATTGCTATAATAATATTTTCATGAACTCTAGTAAACAACACAATAGCAAGATGAATACTTTGGTACTAATGTATATACAATGAACACATGGAAACCATTTAACAGCTATAATCATATAACCACTTTTAACAGTGATTAGAACTGTATTCAATTGACTATCACAAAAATTTATGCTGATCACAATTACAACAAGAAATATATGCAGTTCAGCTCAACCTAGTATGTCACATATAACATTAGCTGAGAAGTTCAGGCCAAATTCATGCATTACACTAGCAGCTACATCTTCAAAACAAACAGAGCATATCAATCCCTTTCAAATTGGGACACTCACAAACTCAGTACTGGCAAAGGCAAAAATATGGCAATACCTACAAAATTTTTCTCCTTAAAATGCAGAAAACTTGACACAATGTTGGAGCTACTATTTCTTGCATTCATGAATCAAAAACCTCAAATGTCGAAGCAGGCAGTGAGACAGGGAAATTGAAGATCAGAGATGTAAGTGAGATTGGGATGTGGAGAGATATTTTGCTAATCATTTGCCATAGCTATGATAGTTCACGGGACTATAGTTCTAAATGCTAAAACTAGCAAGAACTTCATAAGGAACATATAATTATTCAACATCAACCCCTTACAGGGATTGTAACCTGTATCTAATGAAATGAAAGAATAGTGGTGTTTTCTCTTCTATATCTATAATTCTATAAAGATCACATCGCCTAGTGCCCAAAGTTGAGGAAGAGAGTAAACATATTCGTTAAACATCTCATTATCATGAAAATATAACCAAGTACCGGCTATAAAATTGTTTCTTCAATAAAATACCAAGTGTTGAAAGAAAGGAAAAAGCAAATACCTTTCAAATGCGAGTAAAATATCTGAAACTAATGGTCTATTTCTGAGATCATACTCAAAGCAACCACTGATAACATTCTCAATTGCTGGAGGCAAGCCACTTGGGATGTGTGGTTTTTCTTTCTTAATCACAACCGAATGATATATTTCTTCAATTGATTTCCCAAACCATGGCTGAACACCAGTCAACATCTCCACCATGCTACACCCAAATCCCCAAATGTCAGTCTCCAAGGACAAAGGACCTCTTACCTCAGGTTCCCACTGTTCTGGAGACATGTAATTAGGGGTTCCAAGCCTAAGAACCATATCAGAGTCAGACAATGGAATCCCAAGAAGTAGATATGGGATCCCAAAATCCCCCAGAAATAGTTGATTCTGTTCGTTTAGAAGAAAGTTGGAAGGCTTCAGGTTGAGCACCAACAACCCCATTGAGTGCAACCCAAGAAGACCTCTTGCTAATTGGATCCCATACCTGTAAATATTAGCCACTCTAAGGATTTCACAGGTCAACTAAAAGCACAATGTGCTTCACAAAGAAGAAATATATAACAACATATCACCTTAAAACATCAGGCAAGGAAAGCTTGCCTCCTTTTGACCGAGCCATTTGATCACCCACAGATCCTTCGTAAAATTTCATTGCAATGCAGATCTGCAAAATTATTTCAAAACCAAACTCATTTTATGAGCTGTGTGAAAGACTGGACCCAACCATGTTATTTAGTTACAAACCTTTAGGAAAATTTAAGTCTAGCATCACTTTTGTGATTTGAATCATGAGGGCACCAAAGTATACTAGTATGAAAAGGACATTGAAAAATTAATGCTGAAAGAGTCACCTTTCCATTTACAATAGAGACACCATGCAACCAGCAAACACCTTGGAGCTCTCGGCACTTCAAGAATAACTCCTCAAACTTATCAACAAACTTTTGCATATGCTCCTCCTTCAATGGATGCAACATCTTAACCGTAACTTCATGGTACTCGTCAAATTCATCAGCTGACTGATGATGAGTAGCCAGCCAAACATCACCAAAAGGGCCTCGCCCTATCCTATGCTTAAGTTTCAACGAGGCAGGATTAATCCAGTGTTTGGTCTGAGTAGGTGTAGCCACAACAGTCCTAAGGTGGTCAGGATCTCCTTCAAAAAGCTCATACTCAAAGGAAGGAACCTGCTTAGATGCTTTAATCTGTTCAGCCATTCCTCCTATATAGGAAAAAAAATAAAAACAGATATTTTAATATTAAGCAGAATGTATCAAATACATAATGAAAACACTAATACATAAGGCTTTTTCCTCCCTGGCCCATCTAGAATACAATTAAATGAAGAATGAATGCTTTACCAAATGGTTAAGAACATATGTACCCAAAAAAAAAAAAGGTTAACAACTTAATTCCATTACCAAGCATTTTAGGAGCTTGGACCTATTTTACCAAATTTGATGCCACAAACCAAGTTGATAATAAAAAAATTTGAAGATTCACTAGCAATAAAAACCAAAGAAACCGCCCCTCTTCTTCATAACCATTTCTTAAAAATTATGATTCCTCAAACTAGAAGTTAGTACCAGCAAAGTAAAAGGCAGCTGATTAATCAGCAAAAAATGAAACCATTTTGATAGCAAAGTAAACAAACAATATTTTCTTTTTCTTCAACCATTTTTATCTTTTTTTAACTCTCAGAAGAATACCAATTCTATAAATCAAGCATATCAAATTAAAAATAAAATCTCAAATTCGAGTTTTTAATCTTACATCATAACAAAACCGACTACTGCCTACAAAATCAAGAGAAAAATTAACAATAAAAACACTCTCATATATACAATCGAGCATATACCGATTCCAGTTTAGATGAATGATGCACACGATCAAAAACACTTACAGAACACAAAAAAGAATTCATTTTGAGAACAACCCATTTCAAAAATTTAAATTCTTTGTCTGATTTTCATGTCCTGGCAATGAAAAGTTTAAAAGTGGGAAGCAAAGACTAAAGTCACTTTCCTTTTTCCTACAGTTTCTCTGGAAACAAACATAGAGAGCAACACTTACCAGTGAAAGACAAAGGGGTGTTCGGGCACGCTAGCGAACTCGAACTTCCAAAAACCTGAAACTAAACAAGCTGAAAAGTTAAAATTTTAGAAAGAATTTGACTAGGTTGAGTTTTAGTTGAAGAGAAAGACTCGAGGAGAGATGAGGTCGAGGAGAGTTTGGTCACTCGTCACACCTGGAAATATCGAGTATTTAGTGCTGCTGGGATCCTCTGCTTGACCCGTCATCAGGATCTTTTGGAGGATGAACCTACTTGCGCCACGCTTGTTACATAGTGACTTCAGAAACAGACACGTGGAGGTAACAGTAACATTCATATGCCAGATTTTCCCTTTTTTTTTTTAATTATGTTCTTCTTGGACTCAAATCTCTGGGCTTGTCACATGGATCAAGCTGGCTCAGCCAGCTTTGCTCAAGCAAGGAATAATTGGTTACTTTGATAATTGACCAAGGTTTTGTACTGATTCAAAACTCTACAATGACAGGTTGTTTGCTTTCCCTATCTTTTTGTCTTAGACTTCAAAGAGTAAAAGAGGGAAGGGAAAGAGAGAGAAGGCGGCAAGGAACAGAGAGGTGGATGGGAAGTAGAAGAATCAGTCATTTACATGGAGAAGTAACTTTTTCCAGGAAAATAATCCAGGCCAACTTCCAAGGCTAATATCTTTGTCATTACCATAGAGATAGAGAACAACTAGAAATGCATTTACATTAAACCAGTGCTGATCAGTGATGAACTCCAATGCCATCGAGATGGTTTGATAAGGAACAAGCAAGAGACCAAATTCCAGACTGAGTACCATAGAAGTAGGGAACAGCCATGTGACAATTTCAAAGGTGAATGGTTGACAGACAAAGCCGCATGCACCACAAAACAAACATTAGACAACTGTAGCTTCAACTGTTGGAAATAGAAATTATTAATGCAGGCTATTGATCTTCAGATGGAACTCAAGAAGAAGAATAAAAGGCAATTTGTTATCCCAAATATAGGAACTTTCATGTCATCATCTAGGAACTCAGACATTCACAAGTTCCATACAAGATAAAACATTATCACCATTTGTTATCCCCAAATTTCAAATGCAAGCCTCATCATTTGTCCACTTCTGACCTTCAACATACCAGCAATATCTCCATATACAGTTTTTAAAGGAAAAACAAAGGGTCCTGTTAAATTTTTAAGCAACATAAAGTTTAGATGACAAACCTGACGACAAGAACTAAAATGCAGCAAGCAGTGATGTACAAGAAAACAGGTCTAATCTTGTTTCACTTTAGTTGAGAACTATCAAATAATAGATATAAATAGAACTTTCACCAAACAAATCAAGCATGGGATATGATGAAAACAAGACAACCACACAAAGCAGAACATACAAATTACAATCTCAGAGGTCCAAGACAAACTAAACTTGACAAGAGAAACGGAAAAAGCAACAATACTTTGTGATTTATTACATTTGAATTCTTCATTGTTTTTTGTAACTCTAGAAGTATATTAGACCATTGAGTAAGAGTGTCTTGAGACACTAAATCCTCCCATTCTAGCTCTTTCCAGCATCCTCCTTTCTTCCAATATTGATTTCCAAATACATGTAGCTATGGTCAAATTGATTGACTTGTCCATGCACCAGTTTCTGCCCAAAGAATAAGAAGACATGCATCAGTGCAGAAAATTTATTAGTACTTCTACAGGTGCTCCCAAATATGTTGTGTTTGCTGTACATGTAATGAAGATTATGAAGAATTAAAGATTATCGGGTCACTTTAAGAATTAAAGAGCATTCTAGCATTCTCCTATGTCATTTATGCAAACTAGATCAAGCAAAAGTCATTAATCCTAGTTTCTAAACATTTTTTTTTTCAAGAAGTTTGAGACTATGCTTGATTGTCCCAGGACTACTCCTAGAGTAAAAATGCAAGTATTATTTGGTCAATAGAAATTTTGAAGATTTCAGTATTCATCTTTACTGTGAATAGTGTTAGAAATAACCTTTGAAATATCACACACCTTTAAGGCTTTATAATAAGGCCAGCATCTTCCCAATCTGCATCATGCCATCATCCGAGGCTTCATCCCTCTAGTCATCACATACAAAATAGGGTAAAAAGGCAACTCGGGTGGCTTCATCCTTCCATTGAACCTCTTTCCACCATTCTTCATTTCCTAAAATGCTGATTTTATTCCCTTTTGCACTTTCAAAGTTGAGTGGAAGCTTTTTCAGTTTTGGGCAGTTGACTATTGTGATGTGTCTCAAACATGGGAAGGGTAAGGCATCCCAATATATGCTCTTCAATTTTGATAAATCTTGCAAAACAATCACTTCTAGCTTAGCAAATGGGCTTAGATTCGGAATTTCAACCACATTTGCATCTTCACTTATTATTTCTTCCATTCTCGAGCAAGACAGTACAGTAAGCCATGTCAGATTTGGAGCAAGAATAAGCCATGTCACGTTCCTCAAGTTGTGGCAGCTGAATAGGTAAACCTTGCTCCGTGTGTGAAAGCAAGGGATAAGAGGATTACTATTAAAGAGAAAGAGCGAGGAGGTTTCTATCATTCTTCCTTCCCCTAATTCTTTATCTATCTTCCCTATTGCCATCTCTTCCATGCTATCACAACCTGCAACATGTAGGGACTCTAAACGCTCCATATTTGCTAAAAATAAAACATTCAACACCTTTGTCTCCTGCAACCGTGTGAGGTGTAGTTCTTCTGTGCATCCTCGTAAGTTGTGGAAGCTCAGAAGGTAATCTAGAGCAAAAACACTTTTTAGTTCTATACACAACACATTCAAATGTTGCAAGCATTTCAATTCCTCTATTAGTCTTTTGTTACCTCCATACAGGACATTGTCTTCATCTGCATCATCATAACTGTTTGTCGTAGACATTTTGAATATTTGCAACTTTGAAAATTTACATATCAATTGTCACGGGATTTTTTGGAGAAAATTTGCCTGCATCAAGTTCAAACATTTCAATTTTGACAACCTATTCAGCTTAATTGGCAACTCTCTTATTCCTGTATATGATAGATCAAGGCACTCTAGTGAAACCAATTCTGAAATTTCCTCTGACAACTCACAGAGTTCCCAGTTTGTAGACAAGGTTAGAACTCTCAGATTGTGCATAAATTGGAAGAAACCATCACTAATCACCCTCAACTTATTAGTGTTGAGAAATAAAGTTTGAAGATTAGGACATATAGGTGTTCCTCTTATATCTTCAATTCCACTATATGCCAATGACATTCTTACACCTTTCCAATTTTCAACATCAAGTGCCTTAATTGATCTTACCCCTGCTTGTACCAAAAATTTCTTCTCAACTGCTTCACACACTCGAGCTATCCACAAAGCCATATCACTGATTACATCATGCATCATTACAGATTCTGCATATGTACCTTTTTCTAATAAACAAGCATTAAGAAGGGAATTGATAATGTTGTGCCCTTGCATTCGAGCTCTACTTATGTTGTCAAATTCACCCAAAAATCCCTCGCAAAACCAATAATCTATTAGCCCATCAGTGTTAATCTCAAAATCTTCAGGATGCAAACTACAGTATAATAGACAAGATCTCATCGTGTCATTAGGCAAACTATCGTAACTAAATTTTAAAAGAGAATACATCTGTTGATCCATTCTTGCTAATTTATGCGGAAACTCTTCCAAGACCTCAATTGCATACTTCCAATCTTGGGGCATCTTCTTGCAAGCCATGGCTCGACCAATTGTGATCAGTGCAAGAGGTAGTCCTCCACACGTTGCAGCTACTTGTTTAGCTAACCCTCGAATATCTGGATGGCTGTCAAGGGTTTCTTCTCCAACCTTCTCTTCAAACAATTTCCAAGCTTCATATGTGCTTAAACACTCTACTTTGATTTTCTCACGAGCTCCCATTTCTCCACATACCTCTAAGTAACGAGTTGTAAAAATTAATTTAAAACTATTATCCTTATTTGGTACAGGTATTCCAACTTTGATCAAATCCACCCGCTCCCACACATCATCCAAGAGCAGAACGAACTTTTTCTTGCTCAAAATTCTGAAAATATCTGTAACTTTCTCATCACAACTTTTATTTTTCCACAACTCATTTGAAAGGCCAACCTTTTCGTCAATTTTTTCTTGAACCTTTTGGATAGTATGATCTTTAGACACCACCACCCAAAGTACAACATCATAACCGATCAGGTTATTGCTTAACTTCTTGTTAATTTGGGTCAAGAGTGTTGTTTTACCAACTCCCCCCAAGCCATACAACCCAACAATGCCCGCATCTTTTTCTTCAAGTAAGCGCCACACTTTAACCAAGGTTGGTTCCAAACCCACCGTGGGCTCAGTAGGTTTTAGATCTACTTGGGCTGCAAGTTTATTCTCAGCTACAATTTTAAAATCTCCTTGCTTCTGTAGATCAACTATTTCTGCAAGTTTTATAGTCACTTGTTTACCAAAGTTGTAGCTAGACTTACAATTCTTGAAAAAGCAGCCACCAGAACATAATTTCTGAATTTCTTGAGGACCATTTTCGATCAATTCCTCAGCTTCTGCTCCCACAGTCTGCACGCTTGAAAGCCAGAGTTGAACTTCGTTGAGCCGCTCCATATGTTGTTGTTCAGCAAGATCTACCCTCCGGTTCACGTCATCCCTTCGCGCATTCAGTTTCGCCAATTCCTTCTTCAGAGCTTTAAGATTATCTTCAAGCTTACATGTGTAACTTGCTTGTCCAACAATGCAATCCCAGCAACGATAGACTGAATCCTCTGTTGAGAATGAGATTGAGCACAAATTTCCCATGATTTGGTGATCAAATATTTAATTGATGAACAAATTAAGAAGAATGAAAATGAATTGTGGGTTTGAGGAGACTTCTTGTTTTGATAAACTTTGAGTGGTCGACAGGAAGATGAAAACGCATTTGCGCCAATGTATTTTCATAGACTTCGTCGGCCATTAGAATTAGGATTGACTTACACCGGTGACTGGTTGGTACTAAAATAATCTAATGGAAGCAATATCAAGCGGAAGAAAACGACAACCTTCTAAGAAGAATAGTAATACTAATATTTTCTTTTTAAATCGATGCCCCCTTTTTAATTTAAAACAAAAAAGAAATCGATGCTCTTATGTCTGCTTAGAACAAAATAACCAATTTCCAAATTGAAGGAATTCTTATATGGATAGTAAGAAAATAAAATTATATATTTTATTAATTAAATGTCTTATTATTATTCTCGGAAAAGTAATAATTCGCAGTTTTCTTTGTACCACCAAGAATAGTCTCTTTTTGTTAAAAAGAGTCAAAAAGATAACTGTGAAATGTCAGTGCCAAGGTTAATGCAATTACTATTACCGTAAAACTACACTACAGCTAGAGAACAATTTACATTGAACTAGTCCTGGTCTGTGATTGACTCCAATGACATCGAGATTGTCTGTTACAGAACATCAAGAAACATAATTTCAGACCAACAATGCAGTATGGAAGCCATCACCTTTTTACGCATGCTCACTCTGTCCTATCTACTTGTTGAATCTTCCTCCTAAACATTGCAGGGTGAATCTCGGGAGATTACTCGGGCCTTCTGATCCCTTTCTCGAAGCACCCCTCAACCTGGTGCATGAGAACCAACCTCTCAACAAGTGAGCTAACTTGACCTATGGGAGAGGAATTTCCTCTTCTTCTTCATAATGATTGGAGGTGGAGTTATCCTCTTGGTTTGCAGTTTTTTTTTTTTTTGAAAAGTGGATTTTATTAGCCATACACAGATATGCTATTGTTAGTCTTGAGCTGAAGTTGTCAGACTCCCATTGTCCATTGACATGAAGGCCCGCTTGGCAAAAGAAACTTGACAATTAAAGGGCACATCTGCTCACATGAATTAGGAGGAGACCCACAACATTCAGCCACCAAGAGCAGAAGAACTCAAAGCTGCCTGTCAGAAAAGATGAGAGAGCGACGCAGAATGATGAGAGAATGAAATATTCTCATTGCCAGATAGGGAAAAAATCTTTACAGAGTTTATATACAGAAGTTCAACCTAAGCTATTAAATGCTTAACTAACTAATCATTACACTAACTATATTTTGAAAATAAAATGTGCATAAAACGGTGTAGTTCTGAAGCTTTTGACTCTTATTGAAATGATGCGTACAGGCTTCCGTCTTTTCTTCTTACCCCATCATTATTGAAACGGTGCATCTGGGGTCTTCTTCCTGTGGCTTTCTTCTTCAACCCGATCACTCTGTTCAGTGAAGCCACTTATCCGGTTCTTCAATTCTTTGATCCTTCAAGTGTGAGCTCAAAACTGCCTAAACACAAAAAACTGACGGCATGACACAGAAAGCAATCAGCTAAAGACTACTCCTAAGACTAATTGATTAAAACAAACAAGAACAAAACAACAGCATTGAGACAAGGGTGCTCCAAACAAAAAAAAGGAACTTTATCTAATCCCTTGAAATCCTTTGCATCCTTGTCACTATAATTCACAGCATTCTGTTGTTTCTCTTGATGATAACTTGATCCCGATGACAACCTCTATGCAGAGCAATTAGAAAAGAGACAGAAAGAACCAGAAACAAACTATGTGTCACCCAAAGTCTTAAACATGACATGGCTCATTTGACAGCATCATCAAATACAAAAGATTAAGGAATAAAGCAGAGTTTATTGGGCTGGGTACCATTTGCAGGGAACACTGTGGTGTTTCAAGCGTATAAATAGTCTTTCAACAGGCAGCAGCACTTATGTTAATTCTTTGGCAGGTTACTTTAGACCACCTGTTGAAAGAGCACCCTCAAATAATATGGGTTTTCCAATTACTGCCACCAATAATTTACCAGCTGGAGCTCCAAATTCAGGTATGAAATGTTCTAATTGCTTCCTTCTTTTGCCAGTTAAATGATCAAGCACCAATTAAACCATAGAATGACTTCATGTTTGTTCCTTCAGGTCATGGTGATTCACAAATGTTATTGTAAGCAGCAATAATTTTTTATTTTGCTGGTAAGCTAGTTTTTAATAGAACCTGAAGTTGAAAATTTGTGCCCCTTCGGTTGCTAGAATAGAGAGTATTTGTTATTGTATTTGCCTGCTCTCATGTAAATCTTTGTGCTTACATTTACAGTTTTTTTGTTTCATTCTTATTATCTATAAAAATAGGCGAGGTCATTCTTCCAGGATAGAAGAAAGAGATGCTAAACTGAAAATCCTGTCCTCTCCTTCCCACTTATTGACAATTTTTGCTTTCTTTGTTCCATTGGTTGATGTTTCTCTTTGTAGTTGGCTGTAAGACAAGACAAGGTGCATTGAAGGGTGATTCAATTTGTGGACAAAATACAACTACCTTAAAACTGGTGAGCAATGATCAGAATATGCCTTAGATGGTTATAGGAGACTTCAATCAAGTAATCTCTCCAGAAAAAAAAAACAGGGAAGAAAGAACGTGAATTTAACTTAGTGTAATCAATTGCTTAATTGCATGAGCCTATTGCAACTTATATGATTTAGAAGCATGTGGGTTCAAGTTCACATGGTGGAATAAAAGAGAAGGTTTTGATTATACCTGGGTCCGTTTAGACAAAACCCTTGTCAATGATAGATGGCATGTTATGTTTCCCAGTACTGCTGCTATTAATCTGCTTTGGATACATTCTGACCACCATCCTGTTCTAGTACGGTGAACTTCCCCATCGATGCTGCCTAATTCGAAAAAATTCATATTTGAGGATGTCTCACTTGAGCTTTGGAGAGTTTTTGGAGTCGCATTGGACATTCGGAAATAATGATACAAGTACCTCACTGGAACGTTTGGCTTCTAACTCAAAAATCTAGAGCAAAACCTCGTCATTAGTCCAGTTCTGACCTTCACCACTTGTTATCCCAAAATTTGTAATACAAGCGTTGTCATTAGTCCCAAAATTTATTTATTTTTATGTATATAAATATATAGTTCATGTCAATATTCAACTTCCAAATGCTGTAATAAAAATTTAATTTATATAATAAATTTTTATGTAAACATTAATATAATTGATACAATAATATAAAACACCTATAGAAAATTAAACATAATGCAAGACATAATACAAAACTATATCAAAATTTCTTTATTTACAAAATATGCGACTATGATCTCACTTATTTATCTAAAAACTGTTCAAAAATGTGAAAGAGTTTTTTTATTAATTAATTTATTTTATTTGAACGAATCACTTGCGAAAATTACAAAGCACTTAATTGAGTAATTAATTAACCTAAGTGGCTTTACGTCCTAACTCCTAACATCTAAGTGATAAATTAATCTATTTATACAACTTAATAACTTAATCTAATTATCCTAATTAATAAATCGATTACGGTAATTTTCATCACCCAAAAATTAAAATAAGTCCCTTAAAACTTAAAATTTGTAATATAAATATAAATATAGAATAAACCCTCCCTCTTTAAAACTTAAAAATTAAAATAAGTCCAAATGTCCTATAAAGCTATAAGCCTTGTCTAATTATCTAATTATCTAATTTCCATCACCACAAAATTTATTAGGTGAATACTAAAAGATAATTAAAAATTGAACTCTCATTCCGTCTTATAGAAAAAATATATAAATATTTTAATCATATTCATACCAAAACCGTAAAGTCGATTAAATGGCCAAGTCAATTAAGTGCAAAATTTGATTTGTTTGGTTAACTTTCTACACAAAGACGATTATGTCAGTTAACGAAATTTAGGAAAAATTCATGCATAACAGTAACACCTAGAGTGAGAAACCTAAGAGACAGAGGAAGAGCAAGTAAGAAATCAGCTAGGCAATCCAAGTGAACAAAAAAAAAAAAAAACCAGTAACACCAACCTCTTCAAAACAAAAAGAGCAAATCAATCCCTTTCGATATTGTACTTTCCATTTGTCATTTTCATTAGGAAGAGATCATCATCTCCCTTGGGAGTTAGGGTTTAGTCAAATTAACCTTTTACTTAACATGTAATTGCTATAGATGTTTTAGTAGTATATATCTGCGGATTATGTGTTGTTTGGTGTGACTTTTTTTTTCAACTTATTTATTTTTTAAAAACAAAAATTAGATTAAATAAGATTTTTGAAAAACTCTTAAAAAAATAACTTTTTTAAAAAAATCAAATTTTTAATTAAAGAGTTTAAAAAAAATTACAAAGAGGAGTTTTTTCTTTTTCTTTTTTAAAAACAAACCAGTTTTTTCAGAAAATACTATTCTCTCCCAATCAATCTCCCTCTCCTCTCTCCCTCTCCCTTTGCAAATCACCATTTTTCAATGCAAAATCGCGATCTCTCTCTCCTTTACCTCTCTCTACAAAAAAAAAAAAAAACAGAAGATCTAATAACAGAATAGCAAAATCTAAGATTTTTTTGTTCTTATATAAAGATCAAGAGAAAAAAATCTAAAATTAAAAGTTGCATTACTATTTAAAGGTTTTCGTTCTTCTTCATAAAAAAATCTAATATTACTATATAACTTTGAGAGTTTTTCTATTTCTTTATGGATTTATTTGATTTTAACATCTGAAATTATATATAAACTCAAAAAAGATTTGTTCTGTTTTGGTTTTTTAAGTGATTGCTGATGACATGAATACTTTTGTGGTAATTTTAACTAAAATTAAAACTTAGATAATTTATTTTACTAAAAAACTTACTAACCAATTATAGTTTAATCTTTTTTTTTATATATAAGGGAAAAGATAAAAAATATTACATCATCCTAGGCCATGATATGCTTAGATTATCTGCAAATAAATAAGAAATAATACTATGTGGCAGATATTCGAAAATATGTAAACCCAATTCTAGATTTTCTGTATGTGTTGCCATCAAATCGGCACACTGATTGGCTTCACGATGTACGTGAAAAATTGTAACATCCGAACTCTGTTGAAGAAGCTTTTTAATCCCTCTCAGTAACTGAGCATTCGGATCTAACATAAAAGATTGAGAATAAATTTTTTATAGAGCTAACATAGAATCAGTTTCCACACAAATTTTCGTGAGACCTCTATTCCAACACAATATCAAGCCTTGATAAATGCCCCATAGCTCAGCTGTTAAAGAAAAAGCAATACCAATTTTTTGACAAAATCCTGCTATCCAAAGTTATTATTTTTTTTTATAAAAACTATACAATTACTTTTAATCTAAAAAAAAATTAAGCTAAAGAGGCTTTATATATGGTGCAATTTAATTAGACAGATCGACTAACAACTCAAATTTTTCAAGAAACATAACTTTCGGACCAAGGGCCCAATGCAGTGTGGAAGCCATCACCTATCTCCTTGTGGAGTCATCCTGGATCATTCTCCTAAACATTGCAGGGTGAATGTTGGATAGTATTTACAATGAAAGTCTGTCAAAGAAGAAACATTGCAGGCTAAACTTGCGCCACGCTTGTTACATGGTGGCTTCGGAAACAGACACGTGGAGGAAATAGTAACACCTCATATGTGAGATTTTTCCTTTGTTTTTCTTTCTTTTTTTTTTTTTTTAATTATGTTCTTCTTGGACTCAAATCTCTGGACTTGTCACATGGATCAAGCTGGCTAAACCAGCTTTGCTTAAGCAAGGAATAGTTGGTTACTTTGATAATTGATTAAGGTTTTGTGCTGATTCAAAACTCTACAATGACAGGTTGTTTGCTTTCCCTATCTTTTGTCTTAGACTTCAAAGAGAAAAAGAGGGAAGGGAAAGAGAGAGGAGGCGGCAAGGAACAGAAGGGTG
Source organism: Theobroma cacao (assembly GCF_000208745.1). Classification (NCBI taxonomy): domain Eukaryota; kingdom Viridiplantae; phylum Streptophyta; class Magnoliopsida; order Malvales; family Malvaceae; genus Theobroma; species Theobroma cacao. The sequence goes on along the minus strand of NC_030855.1, from coordinate 2,451,003 downwards.
GATGGGGAGTAGAAGAATCAGTCATTTACCTGGAGAAGTAACTCTTTTTCCAGGAAGATAGACCAGGCCAACTTCCAAGGCTAATATCTTTGTCATTACCATAGAGATAGAGAACAACTAGAAATGCATTTACATTAAACCAGTGCTGATCAGTGATGGACTCCAATGCCATGATGATGGTTTGATAAGGAACAAGCAATAGACCAAATTCCAGACTGAGTATCATAGAAATAGGCAACAACCATGTGACAATTTCAAAGGTGAATGGTTGACAGACAAAGCCGCATGCACCACAAAACAAACATTAGACAATTGAAGCTTCAACTGTTGGAAATAAAAATTATTAATGCAGGCTATTAAGCTTCAGATGGAACTCAAGAAGAAGATAAAAAGGCAATTTGTTATCCCAAATATAGGAACTTTCATATCATCATCTAGGAACCCAGACACTCACAAGTTCCATACAAGACAAAACTTGATCACCATTTATTATCCCAAAATTTCTAATGCAATCCTCGTCGTTATAGTCCACTTCTGACCTTCACCATACCAGTAATATCTCCACATATTTAGTTTTCAATCAAAAAATAGATGGTCCTGTTAAATTTCTGAGCAACATGGTTTAGATGACAAACCTCATGACAAGAAGTCAAGAACTAAAATGCAGCAAGCAGCTATGTACAATAAAACAGGTCTAATCTTGTTTCATTTTAGTTGAGACCTATCAAATGATAGATACGATAGAAATTTCGCCACAAATCAAGTATGGGATATGATGAAAACAAGACAAGCACACGAAACAGAACATACAAATTGCAATCTCAGAGGTCCACGACAAACTAAACTTGACAAGAGAAAAGAAAAAAACCAAACAATACTTTGTGGTTTATTACATTTGAGTTCTTCATTGTATTCTGCTCCTCAAGATTATAAATCCAGAAATTTATTAGACCACTGAGTAAGTGTCTTGAGACACTAAATCCTCCCAATCTAGCTCTTTCGAGCATCCTTGCTTTCTTTCAATTTTGATTTCCAAATACATGTAGCTATTGTCAAACTGATCATTGACTTGTCCATGAACCAGCCTCTGTCCAAAGAATAAGAGACACGTAGATTTGCAGAAAATTTATTAGTGCTTCCACGGTTGTTCCCAATTATGTTGTGTTTGCTGTACATGTAATGAAGACTATGAAAAATTTAAAATTACCAGGTCATTCCAAGCAAGGAAATTTACTAGTTGCCATATTGGATGAATTGACATTGTAAACCATAATGTAAGCCTTTATCAATGCAGGAGGTTGTTTTTCTTTTCTTCTATAACATATGAATTCTTGGAAATTCAATTCATTTCTCAAACCCTTACATAATTATGGAGCATTAGCCTTAATATTGTATTCGGTGTATATCATAAATGTACCAATTATTTGGTATAAAGAGTATTCTTGCATTCTCCTATGTCATTTATGTTAACCAGATCATGCAAAAGTCATTAATCCTTGTTCCTAAACTTTTTTCCCAAGAAGTTTGAGACTATGTTTGATTGTCCCATGGCTACTCAATCTTCAAAGATTTAGTATTTGACAGAAAAGAACAGAATCAAAAATAATTTTCTAAAAGTACTATAACCTTGTTTACAGCATTTAAGGACTTCTCTCAAGATCTCTTATCCTTTAATAACTCTTTTTCCTAGTTAGAATATTGAGCATCATGCAAGAATCTATTCCTGGGTTCTTGTCCTTCAAAATTCTATTTCTAGACCACATCATTTCGTTGAAAATATTACATTATAATTTGTTCAATAGAAATTTTGAAGATTTCAGTCTTCATATTGATTATGAATAGTGTTAGAGATAATTTCAACTTTTAAATTAGTAAAAAAAAAAAAATAGAAGCACTATTTGTATTTGTAAAAAGATTAAAATGATTGATGAATAAATAAAAAAATACTACTAGGACAGGAATTTTAGAGACCCTATTATATCAAACAGTTAGCATTCTATCTCATCTTTGAAGACAATGATAATATAAGGGGGAAAAATATAGAAAAATTTACTTCTGAAATATCACACACCTTTCCTTGCAGTCTTTACCAGAAGTAAAAGTTAAGATTTCGAATGACTTCATCCTCCAAGTCTACCTTTTTCCACCGCTCTACACGTTTGAAAGAGGGTTAAAAAGCATTTCGAGTCGCTTCATCCTTCCATTGGAGCTTTTCCCACCACTCTTGATATCCTTCGCTGCTGATTTGATTTCTCTTTGCACTATCAAAGTTAAGCGGAAGCTTCTTCAGTTTTGAGCAGTTGAATACTTTGATTTTTCTCAAACATTGGAAGGGTAGAGCATCCCAGAATATGCTCTTCAATTTTGGTAGATCTTGTAAATCAAGCTTTTCGAGCTTAGCAAATGGGCTTGGGTTCGGAATTCCAACCACATTCTTGACTTGATCACTTATTATTTCTTCCATTCTTGAGCAAAACACGACATAAAGGTCCGTTAAATTTGGAGCAAGAATAAGCCACGTGATGTCTCTCAAGTTGTTGCAACTGCAGAGGGAAACTCTGCTCAGTGTGTGAAAGCAAGGAGCCTTCTCTATCTTCCTTATTACAATCTCTTCCATGCTTTCGCAAAATCTAATTATTAGGCTCTCTAAATGCTCCATATGTGTTAAAGATAAAATATCCAACACCTTTGTCTCCCTCAAATCCCGGAGGATTAGTCGTTTGGTGCATCTTCGCAAGTTGTGGGATCTCAAAAGGCTTGCTAGAGCGAAAACACTTCTTATTTCTATATTCAGCTCATTTAAATGTTGCAAGCATTTCAATTCCTCCATTAGACCTCCATGATCACCATTCAGGACATTATCTTCATCCATTTGATCTTCATAAAAATCAAATAATGCAGACATTCTGAATATTTGCAGCTTTGAAAATCCACATATCAATTGTCGTGGGATTTTTTGGAGCTCTAATGTCTCGTACAAATTCAAAACTTTCAGTTTTGACAATCTATTCATCTCAATTGGCAACTCTCTTATTCTTGTATATGATAGATTGAGGCACTCTAGTGAGACCAGGTTTGAAATTCCCTTTGGCAACTCACGGAGATAAAAGTTGAAAAACAAGTTTAGAACTCTCAGATTGAGCATAAATTGGAAGAAACCATCACTGATAACCTCTAAATTGTTATTTTCAAGAAATAAAGTTTGAAGATTAGGACATCTAGGTGTTCCTCTTAGATCTTTAATTCCACTCTTTGCCAATGACATTCTTACACCTTCCCAATTTTCAACATGATGTGCCATATTTAATTGTATCCCTGCTCGTACCAAAAATTTCTTTTCAGGTGCTTCACACTCACGTGCTATCCACTAAGTCATGTCATGGACCACATCATGCATCTTTACATATATTGCATCTTCACATCTTTCTAGTAAACAAGCATTACAAAGAAAATTAATAATGTTATACCCCTGCATTCGAGCTCTACTTATATTGTCAAATTCATCCAAAAATCCATCGCAAAACCAATAATCTGTTAGCCAAATTATGCTAAATTCATAATCTTCAGGATATAAACTACAATACAAAAGGCAAGACCTCATAGTGTCATTAGGCAAGTTATCATAACTAAATTTTAAAAGAGAAGACACTTGTTCATCCATTCTTGCTATTTTATGAGGAAGCTCTTTCAATACCACAATCGCATACGTCCAATCTTGGGGCATCCTCTTGCAAGCCATGGCTCGACCAATTGTAATCAGTGCAAGTGGTAGTCCTCCACACTTCGCAACTACTTGTTTAGCTAACCCTCAAATATCTAGATGGCTGTCAAGGGTTTCTTCTCCAACCTTCTCTTCAAACAATTTCCAAGCTTCAGCTTTGCTTAAACACTCTATTTTGATTTTTTCACGAGCTCCCATTTCTCCGCATTCTTGTAAGGAGCGAGTTGTAAAAATTAATTTACAACCATTATCTTGATTTGGTACAGGTATTCCAACTTTGATCAAATCCACCCGCTCCCACACATCATCCAACAACAGAACAAACTTTTTTTTACTCAAAACTCTGAAAATATCTATAGCTCTCTCATCACAACTTTTATTCTTCCACAACTCATTTGAAAGGCCAACCTTTTCACCAATTTTTTCTTGAACCCTTTCGATAGTGTGATCTTTAGACACCACCACCCAGATTACAACATCATAACCCATCAGGTTATTGCTTAACTTGTTGTTAATTAGGGTCAAGTGTGTTGTTTTACCAACTCCTCCCAAGCCATGTAACCCAATAATGCCCACATTGTTTTCTTCAAGTAAGCGCCAGACTTTAACCAATGTTGGTTCCAACCCCACCGTGGGCTCAATAGGTCTTACATCCAAATGGGGTGCAAGTTCATTCTCAACTACCCTTTCAAACTCTCCTTGATTCGATAGATCAACTATTTCTGCAAGTTTTCTAGTCACTTGTTTACCGAAGTTGTAGCTAGACTTACAATTCTTCGAAAAGCAGCCACCAAAACATAATTTCTAAATTTGTTGAGTGCCACCTTTGATCAATACCTCAGCTTCTGCTCCCACAGTCTGCACCCTCGAAAGCCAGAGTTGAACTTTGTTGAGCGGCTCCATACGTTGTTGTTCGGCAAGATCTACCCTCCGCTTCACGTCATCCCTTCGCGCATTCAGTTTCGCCAATTCCACACCGAGAGCTTTGAGATTATCTTCAAGCTTACGTGTGTAACTTGCATGTCCAACAATGCAATCCCAGCAACGAGGGATTGTATCCGCCGTTGAGATTGAGATTGAGCACAAATTTCCCATGATTTAGTGATCAAATATTTGATTGATGAACCAAGAAGAATGAAATGAAATGAATTGTGGGTTTGAGGAGTCTGGTTGTTTTGATGAATTTGTGGTGTTCATAGGGAGATGCAACGCATTCGCGATAATGTATTGACTTAAGACTTTTGTCGGCCATTAGAATTAGGATTATTTAGTAGCTGCACCGGTGATTGGTTGGCACTAAGATAATATAGGTTGAATTATTAATGAGCACATTGCTCTCAATGTAGTTGAAGAAAAGGACAAGCTTTTAATAAGAATCTGAATAATAATACTACTAATTTGACTACCATATATAAATAGGTAATTCTCTTTTAATTCAAAAAAAGAAAAAGAAATTGATGCTCTTTTAACTGCTATGATGAAAAATCTTGAAAGAAGGACACCTTATAGCATGCACAATATTATTATGTGTTTGGCTTTTCTTTTTCCTTGTCATATATTTTTGATAATCATATTAGGCAAAACAAAATGTTCACTTCCCCTTTGAACTTCTCAAGAGTTTTTACATTTTCCTTTTGTTGGCGAGTTTGACATTACATGTCCAAACCAAACAAATTGACCTGAAAGTGATGAGCCGGTATGAAAAGAAAAAAAGAAATATTGATAGGTGAAATTGATAAGAATTAGTTTAACCATTTTGTATATTTGTTATATCAATTAATATAGTTAATTATTCAATAAAAATTGTAACAAACTCTAAATAGTTTTAGTTTATCACCCTTTTGGAACTGACTCATTAGTCAGTTCCAGTTATTTAGCTATGACAATTGCAATTTACACAGATTGACTAACAAGTTGAATTTTTCAAGAAACAGAACTTTTCAGACCAAGGGCACAATGCAGTGTGGAAGCCATCACCTATCTCCTTGTGGAATCATCCTGGATCAGCCTCCTAAACATTGCAGGGTAAATCTTGGATAGTATTTACAATGAGAGTCTGTCAAAGAAGAAACATCCGATGAAATTGAAACTATACTGAGAAGGAAGATCCAACACATGGTAGACAGTGTGCGGGAAATGGAGAACACAGAGCAGCAGGGCCGTGTTTAGTTCCAGCATAGCTTTTCATGTTTTGTTGAAATATATAGGATCAAAACCTGGTATAGAGTTTGCTGATGGGTAAAGGCCAGTGTTTGTATGATTTGGTATGCTTAGAAAAATCACATCTGGATAATGTTCTACGTCTCTGTTAGAATATAGAAAGTTGTGTTGTGTGGGAATCCTTGGGTCTATGCCATTCATTGGAATGCCTTGTATGATTAAGCTTTCAAAATTGAGCCACATGGTTAGTATAGGATAAACTAGGTCCGTCAAATGTAAAGTCCTTTGGGGCAAGCCTTGTGCAGTTGTGTGAAGAGTGCAAAGGTATTTGGCATCGGGACGTCATTGGGAGGTTTTATTGTTACCTTAAATTTTTTCTACTTTTTGGTAATTTTGGGTAATGGTTTTCTTACAATTTGGTCAAACTTTGTCAGTCTTTGTATAGCATTCAAATGATTTTATTTGTATGCAGTTAGATTTTCTCTCAAAGGGAAAATTATTTATTCTTTGATCTACTCATCAAATTACCTTTCACATTTTGACAAAGAAACAAATTTGTGAAAATTATTTTTAACTTGACTTGATTGGAAGTTAGTAAAAATTTTACACTAGTGCATTTTGCCTTAAAGAGTTTGAAAATTTGTTTTCAACTTGTTTGTTCATTAATTTATTTATTAAATTACTTTTGGTATGTTTTAAAGTGAAAACAAATTTGACAAATTTGTTTTCAAGTTTATCTTTATTAAAAATTTAATTTGTTGAAAAGAACTTTTATAAATCTAATTCACCCCTTTTGAATATTTTTAAATTATTATTGAGTTAACATTCCTAATAATTAATTGATCAAATATTCGGTTGATGAATAAAGACGGATGAAATGAATTTAGGGTTTGAGGAGATTGCCATGTGTTGACTTAGACTTTGGCGGCCATTAGCATAGGATTGTTTATTAGCTGCGCCGGTGATTGGTTGGTACTAAAATAATTTAGATTAAATTATTAATCGACACGTTGCTTTCAATCAAGAGGATGAATAATGACACACTATTTTTTTTGGAATTTTCTTATGTGTATAATATTTACAATTAATATTTAATTCTAAAAAATAACTAATAAAAGTTAAAATTTAAATTCTCTCCTTAAATTTCTTTATATTTGACAAAATATTTTAAAAAATAGAAAAAAACTTACATTTACATTGAGAAAAAAATAAAAATATGATCGCAGATAGACTCATCCTATAAAAAGCAGTTTTAATTTTGTACAATTGATTAAAATTACATAATTCCTAAGATTGAATATAAAATTGATTATAATTTTATGAATATAAGTCAAATGGGAACAAAATCAGGATAATCATTTGAGTTGGTACCAAATTAATGACTGAGAATTTAATCAGGTTTGACTTGGTCATTTGTGCGTGCATGTGTGTCTATATATATTGAAAAGTAGATCATTTGTGTTTATGATTCAACACAAGGACTAGATCAGTCTAATGACTAAGTCTTTGGTTCATCTAGTCCAATTTTAATAATTATATGCTTATTAATATTAATTTGAATATATAAGTTTTTGAATATTATTTACAATAACCAATTATATACATTTTTTTTTATTTTTGTATGCCTACTTATACGGTGTATATATATATATATGCCTATTTGACTGAAAAATGAAATTATTTCATAAAAATATTTTTACTCCATTATTAATAAAAAAAATTCATATAATTTTTTTAAAAAATTAATACATATAATAATTATTTAAACGATTATGTATATTATAGTTGTAACATATATAGCATAGAATAATTGTAGGTTTCAAAATCTTTCACAATTTACATATATTAGTAATTAAAAAAATGGAAAACTATTACAGTTCAAATCTTAGATTCTACCAACCCCATCCCACCCTTACCATTTCAGTTTTTTAATTTATGATTTATGAAATTTTTCATTTTAGATATAATAATTTAGTTAACTGTTTAAAAGCATGATCTATTGAAATGTTCTTAAATGAATTATATGATATATTGAAAATAATACTTGATCTGGTAAGGTATATATGGCTATACTTTCTTAGCAGTGATTTGTTCATTCTCTTATTTACAATTTTACAAATAATTAGAGATGAGAGCTTTAAAATTATGAGAACTAAGAGAACAATTTGAACAATCCAATTGAATGTCAAGACATGTAATTGATATATACATAGATAAAATGTAAATATGAAATTGTAATTATAATTAGCATGACTTCATTTGAAAACTTTTATAAGAATGAAAAATAACAAAGTTTCGTATTACTTTGGAGATTGGTCTGAAGAAAATATCTCGATTTGGAACACGACACAGCTATTGTCAGGATCTTTTTGGGAGATGAACCTACTCGCGCCACGCTTGTTACATGGTGGTTTCAGAAACAGACACGTGGAGTAACAGTAACACTCATATGCCAGATTTTTCCTTTGTTTTTCTTTTTTTTTTAATTATGTTCTTATTGGACTCAAATCTCTGGGTTGTCACATGGATCAAGCTGGCTCAACCAGCTTTGCTTAGGCAAGGAATAGTACTCAACAAGGACAGGTTGTTTGTTTTCCCATCTTTGTCTTAAACTTCAAAGAGAAAAAGAGGGAAGGGAAAGAGAAAGGAGGCGGCAAGGAACAGAGAGGTGGATGGGAAGTAGAAGAATCAGTAATTTAAATGGAGAAGAAACTTTTTCCAGGAAGATAGACCAGGCCAACTTCCAAGGCTAATATCTTTGTCATTACCATGGAGATAGAGAACAACTAGAAATGCACTTACATTAAACCAGTGCTGATCAGTGATGGACTCCAATGCCATCGAGATGGTTTGATAAGGAACAAGCAAGAGACCAAATTCAAGACTGAGTATCATAGAAATAGGCAAGGCCCATGTGACAATTTCAAAGGTGAATGGTTGACAGACAAAGCCGCATGCACCACAAAACAAACATTAGACAATTGTAGCTTCAACTGTTGGAAATAAAAATTATTAATGCAGGCTATTAAGCTTCAGATGGAACTCAAGAAGAAGATAAAAAGGCAATTTGTTATCCCAAATATAAGAAGTTTCATGTCATCACCTAGGAACCCAGACAGTCACAAGTTCCATACAAGACAAAACATAATCACAATTTGTTATCCCAAAATTTCTAATGCAAGCCTCGTCATTATAGTCCACTTCTGACCTTCACCATACCGGTAATATCTCCGCATATTTAGTTTTCAAAGAAAAAATAGATGGTCCTGTTAAATTTTTAAGCAACATGGTTTAGATGAGAAACCTCACGACAAGAAGTCAAGAACCAAAATGCAGCAAGCAGCAATGTACAATAAAACAGGTCTAATCTTGTTTCATTTTAGTTGAGAACTATCAAATGACAGATACAAATAGAAATTTTGCCACAAATCAAGTACGGGATATGATGAAAACAAGACAACCACACAAAACAGAACATACAAATTACAATCTCAGAGGTCCAAGACAAACTAAACTTGACAAGAGAAGAAAAATAGCAACAATACTTTGTGGTATATTACACCTGAGTTCTTCATTGTTTTATGCTCCTTAAGATCATAACTCCAGAAATTTATTAGACCATTGAGTCAGTGTCCTGGACACTAAATCCTCCCATGTAGCTATTGTCAAACTAATTAACTTGTCCATGCACCAGTCTCTGCCCAAAGAATAAGAAAACCTGCAGATGTGCAGAAAATTATGAACAGTGTGGAGATAGTTTAAACTTTTAAAATTAACCATAAAGAAAAAATAAAGTAGAAGCACTAGGATTGGGTTTTAGAGACCTTATTATATCAAACGGTTAGCAAGCTATCAAACCGTTGAAGACGATGATAATATAAAAGACAAAAATAAGAGAAAAATGACTTCTGAAATGTCACACACCTTTCTTTTGCAGTCTTTACCAAAAGAAACAATTAAGATATCGACCATATTCCTTCTGGAACTCTACCTCTTTCCACCACTCTGCACATTTGAAAGAGGGCAAAAAGCATTTTCGAGTGGCTTCATCCTTCCATTGAATCTTTTCCCACCACTCTTGATATCCTTCAATGCTCATTTGATTCCTACTGTCCAAGTTGAGTGGAAGGTTCTCTAGTTTTGAGCAATTGAATACTTTGATTTTTCTTAAACATGGGAAGGACAAGGCATCCCTGTATATGCTCTTCAATTCCTGTAGATCTCGTAAATCAAGCTCTTCTAGATTCGCAAATGGACTTGGGTTCGGAATTCCAACCACATCTGTGACTTTATCACTTATTATTTCTTCCATTCTTGAGCAAAACACTACATAAAGGTGCGTTAATTTTGGAGCAAGAATAAGCCACGTGATGTCTCTCAAGTTGTTGCAACTGCAAGAGGGAAACTCTTTTCAGTGTGTGAAAGTAAGGAGCCTTCTCTATCTTCCTTATTACAATCTCTTCCATGCTTTCGCAAAATCTAATTATTAGGCTCTCTAAATGCTCCATATGTGTCAAAGATAAAATATCCAACACCTTTCTCTTGCTCAAATCTCGGAGGAATAGTCGTTCAGTGCATCTTCGTAAGTTGTGGCAGCTCAAAAGGCTTTCTAGAGCGACAACGCTTCTTATTTCTATATTCAGCTCATTTAAATGTTGCAAGCATTTCAATTCCTCTATCAGACCTTCATGATCACCATTTAGGACATTATCTTCATCCACTAGATCTTCAGAAATATCAAATAATACAGACATTCCGAATACTTGCAACGCTGAAAATTTACATATCAATTGTCGTGGGATTTTTTGGAGCTGCAATGTCTCATGCAAATTCAGAACTTTCAGTTTTGACAACCTATTCAACTCAATTGGCAACTCCATTATTCCTGTATGTGATAGATTGAGGCACTCCAGTGAAACCAGGTTTGAAATTCCCTTTGGCAACTCACAGAGAGAAAAGTTTGCATACAAGCTTAGAACTCTCAGATTGCGCATAAATTGGAACAAACCATCACTAATCATCATCAAATTGTTTTGATTAAGAAACAAGGTTTGAAGATTAAGGCATCTAGGTGTTCCTCTTAGATATTCAATTCCACTGCACGACAATGACATTCTTACACCTTTCCAATTTTCAATATCATATGTCGTATTTAATTTTACCCTTCCTCGTACCAAAAATTTCTTCTCAGGTGCTTCACACTCACGTGCTATCCACAAAGCCATGTCACGGATCTCATCATGCATCTTTACAAATATTGCATCTTCACATCTTTCTAATAAACAAGCATTACAAAGAAAATTGATAATGCTATACCCTTGCATTCGAGCTCTACTTATGTTGTCAAATTCATCCAAAAATCCCTCACAAAACCAATAATCTATTAGCCAAATTACACCAATTTTATAATCTTCAGGATACAAACTACAATACAAAAGGCAAGATCTCATCAAGTCATTAGGCAAGCTATCATAAGTAAATTTTAAAAGAGAATACACCTGTTGATCCATTTTTGCTAATTTATGCGGAGATTCTTTCAACACCTCAATTGCATATTTCCAATCGTGGGGTATCGTTTTGCAAGCCATGGCTCGACCAATTGTAATCAGTGCAAGAGGCAGTCCTCCACACTTTGCAGCTACTTGTTTAGCTAACCCTCGAATATCTGGATGGCTATCAAGGGTTTTTTCTCCAACCTTCTTTTCAAACAATTTCCAAGCTTCATCTTTGCTTAAACACTCTACTTTGATTTTCTCGTGAGCTCCCATTTCTCCACATACCTCTAAAAAGCGAGTTGTGAAAATTAATTTAAAACTATTACCCTGATTCGGTGCAGGTATTCCAACTTTCGTCAAATCAACTCGCTCCCACACATCATCCAACAATAGAACAAACTTTTTTTTGCTCAATTTTCTGAAAATATCTGTAGCTTTCTTATCACAACTTTCAGTCTTCCATAACTCATTTGAAAGGCCAAGCTTTTCACCAATTTTTTCTTGAACCTTTTCGATAGTGTGATCTTTAGACACCACCACCCAAATTACAACATCATAACCGATGAGGTTGTTGCTTAACTTGTTGTTAATTTGGGTCAAGAGTGTTGTTTTACCAACTCCTCCCGAGCCATGTAACCCAATAATGCCCACGTTGTTTTCTTCAAGTAAGCGCCATACCTTATCCAATGTTGGTTCCAAACCCACCGTGGGTTCAGTAGGTCTTACATCTACTCTGGGTGCAAGTTCATTCTCAGCAACTGTTTCAAAACCTCCTCGTTTCCATAGATCATCTATTTCTGCATGATTTCTAGTCACTTGTTTACCAAAATTGTAACTAGACTTACAATTCTTGGAAAAACAGCCAGCAAAACATAACTTTTGAATTTCTTGAGGACCATTTTCAATCAACGCCTCAGCTTCCGCTGTCGCAGTCTGCACCTCTGAAAGCCAGAGTTGAACTTCGCTCCGCAGCTCCATACATTGTTGTTCAGCAAGATCTACCTTTCGCTTCACGTCATTCCTTCGTGCATTCAATTTAGCCAATTCCGCACCGAGAGCTTTGAGATTATCTTCAAGCTTACATGTGTAACTTGCTTGTCCAACAATGCAATCCCAGCAATGAACTATATCCTCTATTGTGATTGAGATTGAGCACAAATTTCCCATGATTTAGTGATCAAATATTTGATTGATGAACAAAGAAGAATGAAATGAATTGTGGGTTTGAGGAGACTGACTGCTTGTTTTGATGAATTTGTGGTGTTCATAAGGTGACGCAACACATTTGCGATGATGTATTGACTTAAGACTTTTGTCGGCCATTTTTCGACCATTAGAATTAAGACTGTTTAGTAGCTGCACCGGTGATTGGTTGGTACTAAGATAATATAGGTTGAATTATTAATGAGCACATTGCTCTCAGTGTAGTTGAAGAAAAGGACAAGCTTTTAATAAGAATCTGAATAATAATACTACTAATTTGACTGCTTTATGTAAATAGGTAATTCTTTTTTAATTCAAAAAAGAAAAAGAAATTGATGCTCTTTTAACTACTATGATGAAAAATCTTGAAAGAAAGGACACCTTATAGCATGCACAATATTATTATATGTTTGGCTTTTCTTTTTCCTTGAAATATATTTTTGATAATCATATCAGGCAAAACAAAATGTTCACTTCCCCTTTGAACTTCTCAAGAGTTTTTACATTTTCCTTTCATCAGCGAGTTTGATGTTACAGGTCTGTTTTGTTTGTAGTAAAATATTTTTTAAAAAACATTTTCAGGATTTATATTTGTTTGGAAGACGAAAATTTAATTTCAGATATAAAACATTTTACAAGTTAATAGGGTTAATCATGAAAAAAATCTTATGCTTTTCAAGGACGTAAGATATTTTTCAGAGAACAACAAAAACACTTTTATACTAGGTTTATTAGTATAAATTTGATGAATATTAACATTTAACTTAAAATATTAAAAAATAAAATAAAAATATTTAATTTTAAAAAATTAATTTAAAAAATTAATATTTATTTTTTTTAAAACAAGTTCTTTTATTGAACTGGGATCATTCGTGAAAGACAGACCCCTAACATATCATACATTAAGAGTTTTCTTGCTCTAGTGGGAGCTTGTTCAAGTACAACATAAGATTCTTCTAAAACAAAACCATAATTAGCCAAGTAATCTGCTACCATATTCCCTTCACCGTAGATATGCATAAAATGGACCTCCCACTCTTTTTGCAAAACATCTTTGATCACACGTATTAAATCAGTATTTGTGCCTGGCAGCAATTTGTCCATTGATATTATACAATACTATTAAAATTTAAAAAATATTTTTTAATGAAACCATTCAATATAATTAAATTTTTTATTTATAAATGAATAAATCTTACTAATAATTATAATAAAAAATATTTCAATGATCATCATTTGATGAATACACATTTATAATAAGTTTAAATCTTACNAAAATTAATTCCAAATGTAAAACATTTTACAAGTTAACAGGGTTAATCATGAAAAATGTCTTACGCCTTTCAAGGGCGTAAAACATTTTTCAGAGAACAACCAAAACACTTTTATACTAAGTTTATAAGTATAAGTGTGATGAATATTAATATTTAACTTAAAATATTAAAAAAATAAAAATAAAAATATTTAATTTTAAAAAATTGATTTAAAATATTAATATTTAAATTATACAATGCTATTAAAATTTAAAAAATATTTTTTAATGAAACCTATAATTAAATTTTTTATTTATAAATGGAATAAATCTTACTAATAATTATAATAAAAAATATTTCAATGATCATCATTTGATGAATACACATTTATAATAAGTTTACATCTTACTAATAATTATAATAAAAAAATATTTCAATGATAGTCATTTAATGAATACATATTTATAAGTATAGGTTTTGAATATTTTACACGATTGATAAATATTGATATTTTTAGAAAATATACACATAAGTAGGTTTTAGATGTCTTACATAATTGATAAATCTTAATATTTTTATAGTGTTAAGGTAAAAAGTGATAAGATGGAAAATTATTTTCATTATTGATTTTGTCCATTTTTATTTTCATTTCTATTCTTAATTTTGATCCCAAATAAGTGAAAATCAAATATCAATATTGTTTTGTAATCAACTCCTATTTATTATTTTAATACCTAAATAACTCCATCATGATAAAAATATTTTTCATAACATGATCCAAACAATAAAAAATGTTTTCTACAATTTATCCAAACAACAAAAAACATTAAATTTTCCTATAAAATATTTTACACAGAAAAAATTTTCCTCCAATAAGTCATTTTTCGATTACCAAACAGACTTTACATATCCAAACAAAACAAATTGACCTGAAAGTGATGAGACGGTAAGACAAAGAAAGAAAGAAATATTGATAGGTGAAATTGATAAGAATTAGTGTAACCTTTTTGTATATTTGTTATATCAATTAATATAGTTAATTATGCAATAAAAATTGTAACAAATTCTAAATAGTTTTAGTTTATCACCCTTTTGTAAATGACTCATTAGTCATAGTTAAATAACTGGAACTGACTAACCATATATATATATATATATCCTTATCTCTAAAACTTATATTTAATAAAAGAAGGATGAAATTAAGTATAAACATAGTTTTCATGCATCCCATCACTTCTTATAAGATAATGAAACTACATATAAAGTAAATATTTCAAATTTATTATTTAATCTTATTTTATTTTATTCAATCAGATATTACGTTATACATTTGCTATTTTCTTTTTTTTTTGGGGAACAGATACATTTGCTATTTTCATTTCTTTCTTTTTTGAAATTATAAAAATAACAATATCAAATTAGTTTTGAATAAAATTATTATAAACTATTTAAATAAACATATATAAGCATATTATATTTTATCATATAAAAATAAAATATACTAAAATTGAAGTTATCTTGATTAATTAATAATAATTATATATTTATATTGTTTACCGTTATGAAATTAATGGTTGATATTATTTTGGCAAGAAATTAAGTTGATCAGTATGCTTTTTATTTAAAAGTCCATACCTGATTTTCTCAATCATATAACAATTAAGTATTTTAAATATGTGATTTAGTTATATATTTATTTTAATTAACTATATTTTATGCCATATTTTTATTTAATAAAAATATTTTTATGTTATTTTATTTTTTTCCTCTACTCCTTGGCCGATTGGCTAGCAACAGCCAAATCAACACCCTTACGTAGGCCGGTGAGTAGGGCCATGCCAATGCGGCCTCTGCCAGCGCCCATCGAATTGCCCCTTCTCTCTTCTCCTCCCTTTCTGGTCTCCCCCTTTATTCCTCCTCTCCTTTCGTGGAAACTTCCTTTTTCCTTCCCCTTCCTAATTTCTTTTTCCTTTTTTTCTGAAGCAATAACACATTAAAACAGTTTTTTTCCCTTTCATACAAATTTCAAATTTGAAGATCCTTAATCTCAATCACTCACATGCCTTATCAAAACCATTTCTTTACAGGACTCCCAAGTCTTGAGAAGTTGATGCTTTAAGATTGATTTAAGGTTGATCAATCAATCGGTGAGCTAAAGACACTTTCTTTCTTAAGCCTCAAAGATCGAGAAAAGCCATAGAAAACTTCCAAAGAAAATTGGTTTGCTGGGAGTAAAATTACACGAATGTCTTACAGGTGAAATAGGGAAAGGTCTCCAAATGTCAAAATGAACAATCTCAAAACGAAAATCAGACATAGAAGTACTATTATTAAATGTAAAAGCTGGTTGTCCTAACAACCCACGATAAAATAAAGGATATAATAATTACTTGCTAAAGCATGGCATAGAAAAAGATACCACTGATACAAAGAAGAGCTAAATATAGAGGCCACGGACACATATTGCATATGGAGGTGGAAGAAGACAAGCTCAAACAATCTTTCCACCTTGCGGGTGTCCCAAGAATTTTCCCCGTTGGTGGTCTTGTACCTAACAACCAGATGAAGACAAGAGTATAGTGAAACCTCAATCATATAATTGACTCATAGAAATAAGATTTAATGCTAAAGTACACACTAGGTATATGGAAGATTAAGATTAAGAAAAACTAGAATGTGGCCTCCATCATGTTGGGGTAAATTATTTTCTTTTAAATTTTAGTAAACTCGCTCATGGACAAAAGATATTTTAATCTTACTCACTTATGGGCTGTAGTTTTTTCCTTTGCAAATTTTGATAGAAATCTAAAAGTCCCAACTTAAAAATGTGATTTTTTTTAAGTTAGCACGTGGCAAAATGAGAAAGTCTTTTTAGAGTTTTCTTTTAAGTATGTAATAGATGTATAATGTGAGTAATATTTATTTTTGTATCAATGATAGTATGGATAGAAAAGAAAGATAAAGAGGATATTATAGCGGATAAGATAGAAGGATTAAGAGTTATATGATAAGATAGCGGATAAGAGTTATATATCTAGCTTCCGCTTCATGTCATCCCTTCGCGCATTCAGTTTAGCCAATTCCACACTGAGAGCGTTGAGGTTATCTTCAAGCTTACATGTGTAACTTGCATGTCCAACAACGAGAGATTGTATCCTCCGTTGAGATTGAGATTGAGCACAAATTTCCCATGATTTAGTGATCAAATGTTTGATTGATGAACAAAGAAAAATGAAATGAATTGTGGGTTGGAGGAGTCTGCTTGTTTTGATGAATTTGTGGTGAGCTAATGTATTGACTTAGATTTCTCTCGGCCATGTTCCGCTCATTAGAATTAGGATTGTTTAGTAGCTGCACGGGTGATTGGTTGGTACTGAGATAATAAGACGTATTAATCAGAAAAAGACACATTGCTTTCAATGTAGTTGAATTATTAATAAGAAAAGGACACATTGCTTCCAATGTAGTTGAATTATTAATGGACACATTGCTTTCAATGTAGTTGAAGAAAAGGACAAGCTTTAATAAGAATCTGAATAATAATACTACTAATTTGACTACCATGTATAAATAGGTAATTCTCTTTTAATTCAAAAAAAGAAAAAAAATTGATGCTCTTTTAACTTATATGATGAGAAATCTTGAAAGGACACCTTATAAAATGCACATTATTATTATGTGTTTGGCTTTCTTTGTCTTTCAAATATATTTTTGATAATCATATTAGGCAAAACAAAATGTTCACTTTCCCTTTGAACTTCTCAAGAGTTTTTACATTTCTCTTTCGTTGGCGAGTTTGATATTACAGGTCTGTTTTGTTTGTAGTAAAATCTTTTTTGAAAAACGTTTTTAGGACTTATATTTGTTTGAAAAACGAAAAATTAATTCCAAATGTAAAACATTTTACAAGTTAACAGGGTTAATCATGAAAAATGTCTTACGCCTTTCAAGGGCGTAAAACATTTTTCAGAGAACAACCAAAACACTTTTATACTAAGTTTATAAGTATAAGTGTGATGAATATTAATATTTAACTTAAAATATTAAAAAAATAAAAATAAAAATATTTAATTTTAAAAAATTGATTTAAAATATTAATATTTAAATTATACAATGCTATTAAAATTTAAAAAATATTTTTTAATGAAACCTATAATTAAATTTTTTATTTATAAATGGAATAAATCTTACTAATAATTATAATAAAAAATATTTCAATGATCATCATTTGATGAATACACATTTATAATACGTTTAAATCTTACTAATAATTATAATAAAAAATATTTCAATGATCTTCATTTAATGAATACATATTTATAAGTATAGGTTTTGGATATCTTATACAATTGATGAACATTTATATTTTTATAGTTGTGATAAAAAAGTGATAAGATGGAAATTTTTTTGAAAATTAGAGATTATTTTTATTACAGATATGTAGTTAAATGCTTTGAGAAATATCATTATTGATTTTGTCTATTTTCATTTCCATTCTTAATTTTGATCCCAAATAAGTGAAAATCAAATATCAATATTGTTTTGTAATAAACTTCTATTTATTATTTTAAAATCTAAATAACTCCACCATGATGAAAAATATTTTTCATAAAATGATCTAAATAACGAAAAATATTTTCGACAGTTTATCTAACAATACAAAATATTAAATTTTCCTATTAAATATTTTACACAAAAAAATTTTTCTTCCATTAAGTCATTTTTCTGTTATCAAACGGACTCTACATGTCCAAACCAAACAAATTGACCTGAAACTGATGAGATGATAAGAAAAAGAAAGAAAGAAATACTGATAGGTGAAATTGATAAGAATTAGTTTAACCTTTTTGTATATTTGTTATATCAATTAATATAGTTAATTATTCAATAAAAATTGTAACAAATTCTAAATAGTTTTAGTTTATCACCCTTTTGTAAATGACTCATTAGTCATACTTAAATAACTGGAACTAACTAAAGAGTAAGGTTCAAATCTCTTCTCCCCTAATTATAAAAAAATTAACCAAAGCTGGCTAACCTTATATATATATATCCTTATCTCTAAAACTTATATTTAATAAAAGAAGGATGAAATTAAGTATAAACATAGTTTCATGCATCCTATTACTTCTTATAAGATAATGAAACTACATATGAAGTAAATATTTCAAATGTATTATTAATCTTATTTTATTTTATTCAATTAGATATTACGTGATACATTGGCTATTTTCATTTCTTTCTTTTTTGAAATTATAAAAATAAAAATATCAAATTAATTTTGAATAACATTATTATAAACTATTTAAATAACAATATATAAGCATATTATATTTTATCATGTAAAAATAAAATATACTAAAATTTAAGTTATCATGATTAATTAATATTAATTATATATTTATATTGTATAACGTGATGAAATTAATAGTTGATATTATTTTGGCAAGAAATTGATCAGTATGCTTTTTATTTAAAAATCCATATCTGATTTTATCAATCATATAACAATTAAGTATTTTAAAGATGTGATTTATTTCACATTTTTATTTAATAAAAATATTTTTATGTTATTTAATTTCAAATTCCAAATTTGAAGATCCTTAATATCAATCACTCACATGTCTTATCAAAACCATTGCTTTTAAAGACTCTCAAGTCTTGAGAAGTTGATGCTTAAAGCCACTTACTTTCTTAGGAAACTTCCGAAGAAAATTGGTTTGCTGGGAATAAAATTACACAAATGTCTTACAGTTGAAATAGGAAAACGTCCCCAAATATCAAAATCAACAATCTCAAAACGAAAATCAGAAACAGCTATTATTAAATGAAAAAGCTGGTTGTCCTAACAACGCACGATAAAATAGAGGATGTAATAATTACTTGCTAAAGCCTGACATAGAAAAAGATGCCATTGATACGAAGAAGAACTAAATATAGTGGAAACGGACACATGTTTCAAACAATCTTTCCACCTTGCGGGTGTCTCAAGAATTGTCCCCATTTGTGGTCTTGTACCTAACAGCCAGGAGAAAGATAAGAGAATAGTGAAGCCTCAATCGTATAATTGACTCATAGAAATAAGATTTAATGCTAAAGTACACAATAGGTATATGGAAGATTAAGATTAAGAAAAATTAGAATGTGGCTCCATCATGTTGAGGTAAACTGTTTTTTTTTTAGATTTTAGTAAACGCGTTTATGAGCAAAAAATATTTTAATTTGACCTATCATGGGTCATGATTTTTTTCTTTGCAAATTATGATAGCAATTTAAAAACGTGATTTTTTTTAGATTAGCACATGGCCAAATGAAGTCGTCTTTTTAAAGCTTTTTTTTTTAAGTATGTAATGGATGTATAATGTGAGTGATGTTCATTTTTGTATCGTTGACAGTATAGATAAAAAGGATATTATAGTGGATAAGATAGAAAGATTAAGAGTCATATGATTACAACAAGTATAATCAAGGAGCGAAAATGAATCATCTAGAGTAAAAGAGAAGGTAGTATGAAAAGAAGAACTCGAAAAGATAATTTATATTAATAAAGTCTCGATATCAGTGTCCTTAAATGCAGGAGTGGCAATGGATAAAGATCTAAATATTGAGAAATCTCCCTTGAGTTTAAAGGTATCATTTTTTTTATTTAGGTGAACANGAATTCTCTAAGTGAATAATGAGGAAGAATGGGATGTTATTCTAGGTGATTTGATTAAGAAATAATAGTTTTTGGTGTAGGAATTAATGAATTATGGAGAGAAAATTAAGTAGAAAAAATCACGGAGTTAGTGTACCATTGTTAGCTGAAAGTTCCAAGAAGAAAAGTGAAGATAAATTTTGTTTAATTGTGTGTTAATTAGTTGTGTTTGGTGAGTTGAGGGATTGAAAAAAAAATGGAGCAAGTTGGAGTGAAATTGGACGCATTGGCCAATTTATCAGATGAAAAATCGACTTAGGTCAATACCGGGTCTAGATGGCTACCCATGCATTTTTCATTTCATATCATGCATATATATCGAGCCTGAAATAGCTTATGACTGTTAGACACAATTTATTTGAAATATGTGTCATGGATTATGGCTAGGTGGTGAGCCATTGAATACGGGTAAAGGACTGTACCCGTGGACTGAAAATATGAGTATTTCTACTCCTAATACTGTGAGTGGGCATTTTATCGTCTTAAATATCCAGAGTAATTATACTTGTTTGATGCTTTTATTAAATGGTGAGTTTAAATTATAAAATATTATGTTTTCCAATTAAAATGTTTTTTTAAATAAAAATGAGATTTTTACTGGTTTTGAAATCTAATATTGTTTTGGGAAAATTGAGTATATGGAGACTGTGTTGAAATTTATGATTTTATATGTTATTGAAATTGTGGCTTATGACACTATGGTAGCATGATGGCTAAATTTTTGGGATTGACATGAAATATATGAACAATTTTGGGGTTGGTCTCGGTAGACTGGATTAAATTTTATTCGCCATATTATGCTACTGGAAATTTTATGGATCTGATGGTATATTAAACGGTCACTGCAATGGTGGGGGTTTCCGTAGACTGCTTATGAAAGGGGTACGGTAACCCAATTATATAACTACCTCCGGGGGGAGATGTTGGATGAAGTATCTCCTGAGGTAAGATTTGAGTGCACCTCATGTTCGGACCACCACGTGAGAGTGAGACTCAGCTAACGCCAAGGAACGGCTGTCTGTCAGATGCGAAAATATGTTTATGGGTATGAGACATTTAACAGCCTTGGCGGTCTCAGTGAGATACCTTGACGAAGGTACCCGCGAGAATGATTTTGGCAGGGGCCAAGTTTAAGAAACTCATAAGCCAGGGAAATTTTGATGAAAAGAAATTGTTTGGTATAGATTGAAACGATTTTTGCATTATGAACATTATTGAGATATAACATTTTTATATTGTCTCCATCTACTCGGCTTTAGATGTTTTTGATGGTAATTGTTTACTCACTGGGATTATATAATCATAATCTCACCCCTCTTCCTATCCATTTTTCAGGCTCAGGACAATTTGTTGATAGTTGATTAAGACGATAATTAATCTTGGACTTGCATTCTAGAAAGTAAGGGTTCGTAGCTCTACAACTTATTGGTCAGTTGGGAGCCCACGTGTCACTGTAAAAATAATTTCATACTTCAGTTATCTGATTTAAAGTATGTATGAACATATTTATCTTTTACACCATGATTTTGACGGGTTTCGATATTTTTGAAGAAAAATAATGAAAATGCTCCTGTGAGTCAGAAAATAATATTTTACTGTTTTGATTTGAAAACGACTTATGATTTCTTGAAATGCGAGATTAAATAACTGTCGCTCACCGGGAAGATGCGGAAGCTAATGCTAAGTCTTGCGAGGTTTCGATCGGCATTCGGGATAATGAGTGTCTATCGAGACGTCGCGGCGGTTGTCACGGGCCAGATGGGAGTTCCGGGTTGTGACACATAGAAATAAGATTTAATGCTAAAGTACACAATAGGTATATGGAAGATTAAGATTAAGAAAAATTAGAATGTGGCTCCATCATGCTGAGGTAAACTATTTTTTTTAAATTTTTGTAAACTCCTTTATGGGCAAAAAATGATTTAGTTTGACTCATCATGGGGTCGTGGTTTTTTAATTTGCAAATTTTGGTAGAAATTTAAAAATCCCAACATAAAAATGTGATTTTTTTTTTAAATTAACACATGGTAAAATGAGAAAGTTCTTTTGAAACGTCTTTTTTAAGTATGTAATAGATGTATAATGTGAGTGATATTCATTTTTATATCATTGATAATATAGATAGAAATGAAAGATAAAGAGGATATTATAGTGGGTAAGATAGAAGAATTAAGAGTTATATGATTACAACAAGTATAATCAAGGAGCGAAAATAAATCACCTAGAGTAAAAGAGAAAGTAGTATGAAAAAAAGCAGCTCAAAAAAAATAATTTATTTTAATAAAGTCTCCATATCGATGCCCTTAAATGTATGAGTGACAATGGATAAAGATCTAGATATTAAGAAATCTCCCTTTAAAGGTATCACTTTTTGATTTAGGTGAACACAGGTGACAATTCTCAATAATATGCCCAACCTTATGACATCGTAGGGCAATCAGAAAAGTTGGGACGTTTTTAGTGATAATTCTTACAAAATTTAGCTCATGATTTCTGGTTTGATGGCTTGGAATGGGTACCAACAAGAGCAACATCGGTATGGGGAGATTTGTCTATACCAAGATGCGTCCTAAAAAATGATTCCTAGAATAGTAACTACTATTGGAAGGACTGCAATATAGCATTAAAGCTCTGATAGCTTCACATTCTAAACAAATAGCTATTAGAATTTCGATAAGGTAAAGATGATTCTCATTCGATTCTAAATAAGTGAGCTTAAACCAAAAAATCATTCACTTATTAATCAAATTTCTGTTTGAGATTGTGAAGAGAAATTGATAGCTAGTAGAGTAGCTCCAGAAGTTTTATGCTCAGTGGCCGAAAATTTTGTTGTAGTGCAGGGGATTTAGGGACTGCCATGTGAGGGATTTGGTATTGACCTTCAACAGTTTGTTCGGAGGGTGGTGGAAGGAAATTGGGTTGGTCTTGGTTTTTTGGGTCTGGGTTTTTAAATTCAGTGTATTGGGTTTTGTTTGGGTGGGTTTCTACACTTTTTTTAAATTTGGATTTAATATGTTTGGGGCTTTCTGGTTGGGTTAAAAAAATTTAAAGTTGTTGAGTGTTTTTTTTTTAGAAGAAAGTGTTGAGTTATTTTAGTTGGGTTGATTTTGGATGTATTTTATACGTCTCATTATCATTATTGAGGTAAAAATATTTTTATTATTGAATTAATTTAAATTAATACATTAATAATCATAAATTTATATAGGCAATAATAAAAAGGAGAGAAAAATATAATTGTTGAGGTAAAAGTATATTTTGTTATTAAATTAATTTAAATCAATAGAAAATTATAAATTTAATAAAGAATAATAAAAAGAAGGAAAGCAAAAGGAATTATAGAAAATAAATAAATCACTATAATAAAAATTATAACGATGTTAGGCATGAATTCAAATAACATATACAATGAAGATGAAAGAAAAGGGCAAAAGAAAGAAAGAGAAGGGAGAGGCAAAAGATAATTTTGGAATTGAAACATCAAACAAAATATTATCAATTTAAGTTAAAAAATGATAAAAGCAAGAAAAGACAAAGAAAATAGAAAAAATAAATAATAAAAAAGTATAATTGGTATGAATTGACCAAAAATGAATTTTTGTTGAATTTTTTTTTTCTGACGTATAAATTGGTGTGGCTGTGGAGGGATTGACCCGCAAATATATTTGGAGTGGAAATGCATTTGCCTGAATTGACCTTCTACCATAAATTGATTTCCAGAAATGGACGGACGGCCGAAATGCTTTGGATGTCAACTCACTCGTCAGGAGATTAGACTAACGGCGGGCCAGAGCGACCACAGCAGCAAGACAGTGATGTTGGAACGGTCGACATTGCTGAACTGAACGGCACAGGAGGATCAAGGGACCTCATTGCTTTCATCAGACAATTATATTATATGGATTAAAAACAATAACTCATTAAACGTGACAAATAAAACCATAGATTCAATGTAATTGTCTTATATAAAACTAAAATTATGCATGCAATTTTTTAATTTATAAATTTAAAATTTGAACTTTTTAATGCATTGCCAAATGTACTTTTTAAGCAATAGTAGCAATATGAAAAAAATATTTTTTGATAAACTATTGAAAAATTTAAAGTCATTGAAAATTAAAATTTTCAACGATTTAATTTTTTAAACATCAAATAAAATATTATCAATTTAAGTTCAATAATGATAAAAAGAAGAAAAGAAAAAAAATGAAAAAATAAATGTTAAAAAAGCATAGCTGATATAATTGGAAACAGATAAAGAGTCATACTAGTATGAATTGAAAAAGGTAGACATGACCAAAAATGAATTTTTCTTCTTCGGTTTGTTGTGGTCTTTGGAGTGATTGACTGGCAAATATATTTGTGTTGAAAATGCATGTGCTTGAATTGACCTTTCCGCATAAATTGATTTCGTAAAATGACCGGCAAGAGATTTTGGATGTCAACTCACGTCCAAGTTGGAAAAAGAGTCACCATGATTGGATTCATCGAGGGTCCAGTCATATTTATAGGGTAAAATTCAAAAAATTCTTTCAAAAACATTTCAAAAGAATGTATTTTGATCCTTCTTGTTTCAAAATGATGTTTTTAATCTTAACTCTTAACACTGATAGTTAATAGTTAAAAAAATTAGATCTAATACATAAAAATTTAAAACATAAATCTGTTTATATTATTTTTTTAATTTAAGCATATTTTTTTTAAAAAAAACTATTCATTTTTCTCTCAAAAAGCTTAATAAAAAAAAAGCTAAAAAATTTTGATTTGGAAGCTTGGAAATTTAAAGCTGTATCTACCTTGCAAAACCATAAATTTCTTTTTTGAAGTAAAATTTATTGTCATCAAACCTTTTTTTTTTGAAGTGAGTCATCAAACTTTTTATTACTTCAATAGTTTGAAAATTTTTCTTTTCATTGAAAAAAATGTATTAAAAGTAAATCTTTTGTTTAATGATAGATATTTTAAATTTGATGGTGTCAGGTCAAAAGATTAATTTCTTACTCATGCTTACTAATTTTGTTGAAAATTTTTTGCCTAAAATTTGTTTTTTGAGAATAGGGTTTAGGGTGACGTAAAAAGATTATACTTAATTATTATATATCAAATGTTTTAAGTTTTTTTCTTCTTTATCAAATATTGAATTTTATTAAGTATCAAAATAAGACAAACGACTACATTCTCAAATTTCGTTCTAAAATTTTATTAAGTTTTAAAATGGATTTTATTAAGTCTTAGAAGAGAACATGAGCAGATTTTTTTTAAGAAGGCATTTGTGTTATAAAATATTTATGTAGCATTAGGTATAATTTTTTTTTCACGGTTAATTAACGATGTTAACAGTTAATGATAGAAAACATCATTTTCAAAACAGGAGGGATCAAAGTGTCATTTTGAAGTGTTTTCAGAGACTTTTAGATTTTACCCATGTACAGACCCAAAAAATCAAAGAGAGCAAATTAAGTGGTCTAAAATAATTGGACTATTGAGAAAAAAAGGCAAGAGTCTTGTTTGAGATTGGATTTTTTTTCTTTGATTCTTACTTTCGAGTTTTTATCCCAAAAAATTATTATAAATATAAAAGTAAAGATTTAAAACAAAATCATAGTAATAGCTTGTTTTGTCTAGCTTCTTTTAACGTAAAAGCTATTATGAAGCTCTTATGAAAAATAATAGTTTTTAAAATTAAGTTAAAGCTATTTGGTAAACTATTTAACAAAATAAATTATATAAGCTCTAATTTTTGTTAAAATTACCATTAAGAGTATTCATGCCATCTTCAATTACTTAATAAACTAACAGAAGGCTTTAAGTTTATATACGATTTCAGATGTTAAAATAAAAAAAATCAATAAAGAAACAGAACAATTCTCAAACTTGTATATTAGCAATAGTATTAGATTTTTATTGATTTAGTAAGCAATCAGACCATGATGCTTCAATTCTCACAAAAAAAGAAAAAAGAGAAAACGGTGTAATTGACATTAAAATCCTTTTTGGTGAAGAAGAGAGAAAAATTTTAAATAGTATATGAATGCATTTTTGAATTTTAGATTTTTTTCTCTTAATCTTTGTAAGAATAAAAAAAATTCTAGATTTTGCTATTCTGTTGTTGAGAAGGACCAATGGCAAGCCCTTATGGATGCTATCAGCAGTTATTTTTTTTTAGTAGCAACAACTATTTTCTTAATAAAGATGAATTTGATAAGATTATTTGGAAAGGGAATGTTAAAGGGTTTTATTCTTCCAGCAGTTTCTATAAAGCTGCCATGGGGATTTTTTATGAAACTGATGGTAGTAACAATTTTTGGAATCTTATTTGGTTTAATCTTGCTACTTCCAAATGTGAAGTTTTTTGTTGGCAGGTTATGAAAAAGGCATATTGCCGTTAAAAGTGAGCTTCTGCAAAGAGGTTTGATTGATAGAAATGTTGCTCTTTGCCCTACTTTCAATTTAGATGTTGAATCGGTGGAACATCTTTTCATTAAATGTCATGATGTTTGGCAGTTTTGGGCTTTGTGGATTAATTCATGGGATATTTCTTGGGTTGCCCCTGGTAATATGGGACATTTCTTTTCCTTTGGAATGGACTATTCTTTGATAATGAGCGACTCCTTGTTTAGAGGATGGCTTTTTTAGCCATCTTATGGATGATCTGGATACATAGAAACAATTTGATATTCAATAGGAAGCTATGGGACACTGATGATATTTTTTATGTTATCTCGTTAAGAATTGGATGGTGGGTCAAGGCTAAATGGCACCAATGCAATTCCTCGGTGATGCACATGGTTAGAGAATCAATTGGTATTAAAGCTCTCTCTTCTAAGAAAAAGTCCAAGGATAATTGCGTGTGGGTTGAACCACCCAACAGTTCCTTGAAATTTAACATTGATGGAGTAGCGCGTGGCTGTCATGGGCCATATGGTATTGGGGGTGCATTACAGGATCATAATGGCTGTGCTAAAATTCTTTTTTCAAAACCACTGGGGAACTATGACTCAAATATGGCTAAGATCTTAGGCGTTAAAAAAGCATTCTATCTTTTTGTTGCTTCTTCCTGTATTGCTATTAATTCTTTCATTATTGAATCAGACTCATCTAATACTGTTAAACGGGTTAATCATCCTTCCTCAATTCCTTGGCGCTTCAAGGGAATTTTGAACCAAATTAATAACTTGAAGAAAAAATGTAGGTGCTGGTTTGTCATCCACACTTTGAGAGAGGCAAATCATCTCGTGGATTGATTAGCTAAATTGGCTGTGGATTGAACTTCTAACCTTTCCAGGTTTTTGGCTAATTCTTGTGTTCTTGTTGTTGAATTTTCTACATTTCTCTTACTTTCCTGCAGGTCTTTTCTGTTGCAATTTTGGTTGTTTAGTGGCTGGGATTTTGTTTCTGCTTTCTGTTTTCATGGTCCTTTCTTGTTTTCTTTGTTTTATTTCTTTTTATTCTAGATTTGTGCTTTGTTGCCTCTATGTCCTGGGCAATTTTTCTTATTTTGTTTGGTTGTTCTAAATTTTCTTTGTTATAGAATCCACTCCTTGGGTGACTCTATTTTTCATCTATAATATCTTTGCTAATTAGAAAAAAAATTTGTTATGAAATAAATCTTAAGAGAACAACTATAAGAGAAATATAAGAGAAAGTATTTAGAGGGAGTAAGAAGATCTTATTCAAGTGTATATTTACAAATGAAGTAAATGGTCTATTTATAGGCCAACAACCTCTTGAATCATAATTCTAATCTAATTCTATCTAAGAATTTAAATCAGATTACATTTCTTATATATTGTCTGTTGGGTTGTTTGACTTGGTTTGCACTTCTTGGGTCATAACATAATGGATATTTACATATTTGTTATAACACTCCTCTTTGAATGTCCATTGTATTAAGAATATGCCTTGTTAAAACTTTACAAGGAAAAAACCTCATGGGAAAAAATCTGAGTGAAGGAAAAAGAATACATAATTCTTTTCAAAAATACATTTTTGAAACACTGCCTCATTAAAAACCTTATAAAAAAAAACCTAGTGGGAAAAACCTTGATGAAGGAAAAGAGTACAGTGCATATTTTACTGCCCTTAATGGTTGCATTATTTAATATCTTTAAAATGACGCATTCCGATATTTTGTACTATCTTTTCGAATGTTGCAATAGGAAGAGCTTTAGTAAACAAATCTGTTAGATTGTCACTTGAATGAATTTGTTGAACACTAATATCACCTTTTTCTTGGAGATCATGAGTGAAGAAGAATTTTGGAGACATATGTTTTGTTTGATCACTTTTAATGTATGCTTCCTTTAACTGTGCTATGCAAGTAGTATTATCTTTATTAACATTATTGAAACTTCTTTCTTGATTGACAAGCCACATGGTCCTCAAATATGTTGAGTTGTAGTTCTTAATCAAACACATTCACAACTTGCCTCATGAATTGTTAAAATTTCTGCGTGGTTAGAAGAAGTAACAAATATAGTTTGTTTTATAGAACGCTATGAAATAGTCATACCTCCACATATGAATAAGTAACCTATCTGAGATAAAGCTGTGTGGATTAGATGAATATTCTGCATTTGTATAACCAATTAAGTTTGATTTTGATACATTTAAGTAATATAAGCCCATGTCCATTTTTCCTCAGAGATATCGAAGTATATGTTTAATTCCATTCCAATGTCTTCAAATTGAAGAAGAACTATATCTTGCTAATAAATTTACAACAAATGATATATCAAGTCGTGTATTCCTAGCAAGATACATTAGTGCTTTAATTACATTAAGATACGGTACTTTAGGACAAAGAAGTTCTTTATTATCCTCACGAGGTCAGAAAGTGTCTTTTTTCACATCTAGTGATCTTATAACTATTGGTGAACTCAATAGATGTGTTTTATCCATATAAAATTGTTTTAGCACTTTTGCTATATAATTAAATTGATAGATAAAAATTTCATTTGTCAAGTATTCAATTTGAAGACCCAAATAAAATTTTGTTTTTCCAAAGTCTTTCATCCCAAATTCTCTCTTTAAGTAATCCATGGCTTTTGATAACTCTTCAGGAGTTCCAATAATGTTTAGATCATCAACATAAACAGCAATTATCACAAATTCAGATCCAAATCTTTTTATAAAAACACATGGGTATATAGGATCATTTTTATAGCCTTTTTTCAACAAATATTTACTAAGGCGATTCTACTACATGCGTCCGAATTGTTTTAATCTATATAAAGATTTATTTAATTTGATCAAATAAATTTCATGAGAATTCAAATTTTGTACTTTAGGCAACTTAAATCCTTCAAGATAGTTCTTATAGATATCGATATCAAATAAGCCATATAAATAGGATGTAGCCACATTCATTAGATGCGTTTCAATCTTCTCGTATATTGCCAGACTAGTTATTATAAAATTGTAATTGCATCAACCACGGAGAATGTATGTAACACCTCGTACTTTGATATGGTGGCTAATAAAGCTTATCAAAGGCCAACTAAGGTTAATTAGTGAGTTAAAAGGTGATTCGAAAGTGAATCGGGGCAAAGTAAGATGTTTTGGAGCCCTAAAAGGTCAATGAAAAATTTTATAATAAAATGATATTAAAATATTAATATTTTACTAATTATCGAAATTAGTCATGAAATAGGATTATATGACTAATTTAAGTAGGGAAGAAGAAATAAGAAAGAGTTTTGAAGAAAAACAACGATAATTGTGCCTGCGTATCTTAATTAAACAGAACTAGAGCGGGTAAGTAAACATTTAAATATTACGGTGATACCGCGTTGAAGCATAAACTTGATATTTTATTGATACAAGTGTTAAGGAAGAAAAATAAAAAGAAATTGGAATTCAAAGATTGTGGGAGGATACAATTAAAAAAGGTGAAAACTTTGAAAGGTAAAATGGTAATTTTGCCATTAGTTTGGTCAAAGCTTCTAAAGGAAGCTTTGACTCTTCATCCTTATCCCATGGCTGGTTCTTATCTCTACCCAAAAGATATTTTCTTCTTCTCCTTTATGCTCCCACTCCATTTCACCTTATCACCATGCATTTGAAAAGAAAAAAAGGGCTTTGTTTTGCAAGGAAAATGGTACTCTTGGAAAGAAAATAGATGAGATCAGTTGGAAGAAAGGAGAAAAGAAAGAAAGAAAGGAGAAGAAGAAGNAGAAAGGAGAAAGGAAAGAAAGAAAGGAGAAAGGAAAAGAGAGAAAGGAAGAAAAAAGCTTGGTTTTGTGATTCAAGCAAGGAAAAGTAAGGATTTTTATGTTTTAAGCTCACGGTTGGTTAAATCTTTGGAGAAATAATGTATGAATCATTTTAGCAGCTTGATGATTAATGTTTTGAAGGAACAGTGGAGTGCATGTACTGGTCAAGCAACCATGAAGATAAAAACAAATGATGTTTTAAGTATAGTTGAGAAATCTTGAGAAATAGTTATTGTTGCGTAGTTGAAAAATTGTTAAGTATGTATGGCATGTTGTTTGAAAGAAATGAAAAAGGAAGCATGTGGATGGAGGATTGAGAAGCAAAGTATTGAAAGTTAGATAGATAATGATGCATGTAAACTTGAAAATAATTGAGTGAAAGTAAGAATGATTGTTGTTGCCATATATGCGGGTTATGTGTGAAAACATACGACGAATTTGAATGAAAATGGCTGGAAAAGGTTAATATGGGTGCTGGAGTCATAAATAAGTTGCAGGTAATTATAATTTAAAGAATTATGCAAGTAAAGGGTAAAGGCAACTTTGGTAAAAATGTGTCAAGATATAAGTTAGTTGAATAAAGATTCATGACTGAATGAAAAGGAAAAGTAGAAATGATTACACTAAAGATATTGAATTTGCATTGTTGCTAGGAAGTGCAAAAGTAAATATAGTATACTATGGTGGCATGCCGGAGAAAATAACTAGCGATCGGTAAGTAAAAATAGCTAAATACACCTCCGAACTAATAGCGATGTAGTATCCCGCTATCGTAAGGTGAGTAGAGGGTGCCTATTTCAAAAATTTTCATAGTTATATAATGTTATACATTTTATAAACATTGCTGGATTTCATTCAATGCAATTATGGAAAGCATGAGCTGTTAGCCTCGATAGGCGATTTCTAAATGGATTTATAATGATTTATACACTGTTATTGTGGAAAGCGTGGGCTGGTAGAACTCGTAGGAAATTGTGGATACAAGTTGTTTTGAAAATTATTTTGGATATATCCATAGATTAGCTATATACGTAAAGTGTTTTAGATACCGAGAAACAAGCCTTTTATACTGTTTTACATTCAAAATCTGTGCCTTGTATTTTTGTGTGATATGCATAGTTTAAATGCAATTGTTAAATGATTTAAAATGCAAGTTTTGAGTACCGATTTTAGTCTGATCTTTGTATAAAAGAATACACCATACCTTTTTATGTGAAAAGTAATTTGAAAGGTTATTGAACCTTGTTTTCAAATGGTTTTAAGCAAAAGACTTGGAAACCTCGATTTGATTTTTGAAAATGGTTTTGACAAAACCAAGTGCGTCGAGAGTAGGCCAGCTGTCACTTCAGTTAAGTGTGACCCTCGTGCATGAGTGAGCTCTAGCTAGAAAACCTTTGGGTCATCAACGGGAGGTTAGGCATAGCGGGGGCCACGACCTGTGATATTATACGTGGTTAGGCCACTAGTGATATACGCGGTAGCTACTGCTTGATTCTTCGATGTTGGCGAACATTGTGGAGATTGCCATGGTTATGGGAATCTAGTGCAGTAAGACTCTTGGATTGTTATTACGTGAAAATGGGTCCACGTGTTGATATTATACTTTCTTACTCGAGAGCCTTATGATTTTTCAACGCATACTCTCTTGCATTGTGGAGAGTTAAGATTTTCTCTACAGCTCTCATTGTTTAAATAAAAGCCTTTAATGCTTACTTGACAAACATGAGTTTATTTAGGTGGCTGTACACTTTGATTTCTTTACATGCCACACATTTTGGGAGTGTGCATATCTTTATATTGTATTTCATATTTTGATGGCAAATGATGTTTCCAGTGATTGAAACTCTTTCTGCTACACTTATTTTCGGCATTGTTTTGCCAAAGAAAGCATTGTATTATGATTTTACGATATTATTTTTTACAAGGCACACATATTCTTCTTGTGGTTTGGTTTATAAGATTAGTATTTTATATTCTGGTTTTATCATTCAAATGATCTGCTTATTGCTTGTTTCCCATCTACTCCCTGCTCACGGGGCCAATGATCACTGAGTCTGTGAGACTCAACCCCTTATTTCCTTTGTGCAGATAGTGATCGGCCTAGTGTGCAATCATCGACATTTATGGTTCATCGTAAATAAGTAAAGGCATCTCATAGCATTTCATTCCAAGTCACTCCGCTGCTAGAGGTTGAGTCATTGTACTTTGTTTTCTTTTGTAAATGAGTACTGGTCTCATTATAAATGTTTAGTTGGAGATTTTAGACTATGATGTATTTACATATAATCACATGGATTAAAAGTCAAAATGATTTGTTATGCCTATTGTTCAAATCATGTCACGAGAGTATATTGTTTAAAGCAATAACATGGATTCATGAACGAGTATAGTCAATTATCAGGAATCTCTAATAAGGCTTGTTTAGGACTTGGTGGGTTCTCTCGAAGGTCTCGAATGTCGGTAACGACCGAGGAGCGGTCGTTACAATATATCTCTTCATATTCAATACTAGATCTTTGGATAAAATCTTGTGCGACAAGTTGTGCTTTATATCTCAAAATCTCAATTTCTTATTTCGTATTCGCACAAATACCCATTTATATCTTATTGGTTTTACACCATTTGATGTATAGACTACAGATCCAAAAACTTCACGTTTTGCAATTGAATTCAATTCCACCTTGATTGAGTCTTTCCATATTGGTCAATCATTTTTTTGTCTACATTCTTCAATAAATATAAGTTCAAGATCATCGTTTTTTTTCATAATATTGAGCACTATATTATATACAAAAACGTCGTCAATGTTTATGTCATTCTTGTTCCATCTTTTCCCGTTATGATATAATTGATTAAGATCTCTTCATTTTCAATGATTTCAGGTACCTACATTTCTTTTAAAATTTTATTAATTATGTCAAGGATCTCTTCTAGAGTTTCTACTTCCTCTTTCTAACCATGTTGAATATTTGCTCCTTTTTTTTTAGGATTTTATATTTTGAACGGATTGATCTCCACGCTTCTAGCCTGATTTAGACTCATTAGCAATAGCAGATTGTTCTACATCAATTCTGATTAGAGCATTTGCAGCTAGTATACATTTAGTTATTCTCTTTAGGTCAATAAATATGTCTGGCAATTAATTTACTATACTTTTCAAAAGAATTATCTTTTGAACTTTAAGTTCATATTGATTTGTGCAAGGATCAAAACTAGATAATGATAATTCATTTTAAAAATTTTCCTTTTTCAGCTGCTTATTTTCTCCCCCTAATATTAGAAAAATTGTTTCATCAAAATCACAATCGACAAACTTTGGCATGAATAAATCTTCTATTGATAATTCTAAATATTTGATTACAAATGGAGATTTGTATCCAACATATATTCCTAATCTCCTTTGAAGGCTCATCTTTGTTCGTTGTGGTGGAGCAATTGGAACATATATCGCACATCCAATAATTCTTAAATGAAAAATATTTGATTCCTGATCATAAACCAATTGTATATGGGAGAATTTATGATAACTTGTTGGCCTGATGTGTACAAGTGCTGCTGCATGCAAAATGGCATGTCTCTAAGCAGAAATTGGGAGTTTATATTTCATAAGTAATGGCCTTGCAATCAGTTTGAGGCATTTAATAAACAATTTTGCTAAACCGTTTTGTGTATGAACATGAGTAATAAATTGTTCAACATTTATTCCAGTTGACATGCAATATTTACTAAAAACTTGAGGCGTAAATTTACCAGCATTGTCAAGACGATTGAATACATAATCAGAAAAATGTGCTCGCAAAACGAATTATTTGTGCAAATAATCTTGCAAATGCCAAATTGCGAGTTGATAATAAGCATACATGTGACCATCTTGTCAATGCATTGATTAAAACCAGAAAATATCTAAATGGTTCACATGATGGATGGATGGGTTCACATATATTACCTTGAATATGTTTCAAAATAATAAAGAATTTAGTCCCAACTTTAACTGGTGATAGCCTTATAATTTATTTGTTTTGAGAGCAAGCAGCACATGAGTGTGTCATTAGATTGAAAAATCTTTTAGTTTTCCAATGAATTGTCATTTTAATCTTTAATAAATTTTCGCATCATTATTGATCCAAGATGGTCCAACCGGTCATGCCAAACATTAAAATCATCAATAAACTTCTGGTTTACTGTGAGTTTCAATTATTTTAATATTTATGTAGTTTAATATGAAGAACAAAGTGAGTAATGTTTTTTCAACACACACTTCCTACTTGAGATAATATATGTAATATAGAGGTATTAAGTGTCTCTTTCATTCGTTGTCTCAATATGATATTCATTCAGACAAATATCTTTAAAACATAATAAACTTGTTTAGACTTAATTGAAAATAATACATCTTCTATTAGAAACTGTATTCCTCAAGGTAGTAAAATATTAGCTCTTCCAAAGCCTTCAATTAATCTTGTATTACCAGATATTGTATTGACAATGGTTTTTTCCATTGTCAAGAGAGAAAAATATCTCTTGTCTTTGCATATAATGTGCGTTGTAGCAATGTTTGCTAGACATATATTTACATCATAGATCTTGGATCCAACAATATAAATATCCATATTTTTCTTCAATAAAATAAGATATATACAATAAGAAATTTACAAGTTAACATGAAATAACATTAAATACATAATTCAAATACATAAAAAGAACATATCATTTAAATATAATAAGAACATATTAAAGCATTTTCATAATATATCAATTACTATTGAGTTCATTCTCGGATATTTTCATTACCAATTAAATGATCAATTCTCTTTTTAGAACAAGAAAATCAACAACGGATATTTCCATTACCAATCATATAATTAATTCCTCTTTCAGGTGGGCAAACATAATCCTCACAAGATGTTTTAGTTTTCATTGATGCTTGATAAAATTCAAGACGTACAATAGGTATGTACAATGGTAAATACATTTTCTATATTCTTTTTATTCTTTCCATTTTTGTCTTTTCATTATTCATCCACCTTTGGTGGGTTACAAGTATTTATTTGCTTTTGATGGGTTATCCACTTTTCATGGGTTAGTGGGTTAAGGTATCCATCCACTTTTGGTGGTAAAATTATCCATCCACTTTGGTGGCAAAATTATCCATCCACTTCTGGTGGTAAAATTTTCCTTAATTAAAATAGTGATAGTGTAAATTATTATGATGACCACTTCCATGTTCATGATTATAATTATTAAATGATGTAGCATTCACTTTTAGGAATAAATAGATTCATGATCATAACCTTAATTATTAAATGATGTCCCATTCACTTCAAAGAATAGACAAATTTATAATTTTTTATTAATAGCTCGTTTTTCATATTCACTTCAAGGAATGGACATTATGATTTTTTATTAATAGCAAGAGATGAAATATAATATATACTATATGATAGCAAAATTCATATTAAGGTTGATTTTTAGGGAATGAAAAAACTAAAGAGATATCAAGTCACTTGATTTTCTAAAATCAGAAATAAAAAAAAAAACAACCTTTGTGAGAGGATGAAAACAAAATAATAATAACACTTACCTAATTTGCTAAAATCAGAAATCAAAAACCAATCATTGAAATCTTTTGGAAGCTTAAAGATGATGAAAACAAAATAATTGAGGGATCAGAGATGATCGTGTTGATAATATGTTATGAAATAAATTTTAAAATAACAACTATAAGAGAAATATAAGAGAAAGTATTTAGAGAGAAAGAAAGTATTTAGAAGGAGTAAGAATAACTTATTCAAGTGTGTATTTATAAATGAAGTCAGAGATCTATTTATAGGCCAACAACCCCTTGAATCATAATTGTAATCTAATTCTATCTAAGAATTCAAATCAGATTATATTTCTTATATCTTGCTTATTGTGCTGTTTGACTTGGTCTACACTTCTTAGGTCATAACATAATGGACATTCACATATTTGTTCATAACAAAATTAACTTATATGAAATTCTTGCCTATCTAGTGTTTTTTTATAGATAACTTTTTTCAACTCCTTCTATGTATTCCAAATTAGAATTACTATGATCACTTCATCAAAAAATAATAATAATAATATCTCACTTAACTTTTTAAAGTTATTTTTGTTAAAAAAATCCTAATTGTTGTTTAACATATATGAAATTGTTGGCAATCTGCTTTTCAAAATAAAATTGTTGCTAGTCTAATTATTATTTTTTTTTTTAAGAACAGAAATATAACAGTTACATACACTTTTACTGAGTCAAATATTGTGATACGTCAACCCCAACCCCAAAGTCTAAGTCATGCAGATAACGAATCATGATGTTTTGCCTTAAGTCCAATTCTTTGTTCAATGGTGTGAAAAGTCAGCTGAAAATGACAACAAATAAAAATAAATACGTATTAAAGAGGGCTTTATCATGTCAATTCTTAATTGATAAGAACACATCCTGTCTAATTTCTTAAAAAATGCAAAAGTTATCTATTTCTTGATCATTTCTGGTTTTACAATCCATTTTCTCTTCGTAGAGAGTACAAGTGCAACGAAAGGCTGTTAGCAAGGTGCTGTCTTGTCTAAATTCATTTACCAGCTTAAGTATGATCTTAGCTTAAGTATGATCTTTAATCCTAGCTCTAGCTTTAGCTTTAACTTATATAACTACTTATTTTTAATTCTTTGATCTTGGTTATATATAAGGCTTTCAAATTTGTTTATTAAATTCTTTCCTTTGATGAGTTGTTCTATATTTTTTTAGGTGTCTCATCAGCCAATACAAATTCTTTTGTGTTATTCTTCAATGGCTGTTTCAATGGTCCAGGAGTCCTCTTCATCAATTTCTCAATATACTTATCATGTATTCTTAAGTTTTAGAGGTGCAGATACACGTAAGAACTTTACGGATCATCTTTACATGGCTTTAGTGCATGCAGGAATTCACACATTTAGAGATGATGATGAAATTGAGAGAGGGGAGAACATAAAAGACGAAATTGAAAGAGCATTGCATGACTAAAAAATGTCTATAATTGTCTTTTCAAAGAATTATGCTTCATCAACATGGTGTCTTAACGAACTTGTCAAGATAATGGAACATAGGAAATTCTCCAAACACATTGTTTTGCCAATTTTCTATGATGTGAATCCATCTCAAGTCAAGAAGCAGACAGGGAGTTTTGCAGAAGCGTTTGCTAGACATGAAGAGAGCTTCAAGTATGAGATGGACATGGTACAAAGATGGAGGACTGCTTTAAGAGAAGTTGCGGATTTGTGCGGCATGCTTCTAGAAGATAGGTAAGCAAGTTTGAAACTATTCGATCCTTTCTTAAAAATTGCAATCCTATATATGCCCACAATTTCATGATAGTTTTTTCACTTCGTGATTGAATATTTTAATGTTTCTTTGACTTGATAAAGGACTGTTAAACTCCCAGTTGAGGTTTAATTTCAAAGCATAAATCTTCTCTTCCTTAGCCTCGTAAAGATGAACATTGAATTTCAATCTTGCTTTCGATTTATAGGGCCATCGAATGTAACTAAAAGCACCAATCTAGTGAAAAATAATTTCTCAACCTGCCTCATGGGTCATGAAATGATTGCCCCATTTTTTTTTATAAATTTCTCAAATTGTTATTTTTCATATCCTAAGTTGACATTCCTATTAGTGTTTCTTATATTACACAATAAATTTCACATGACCAAAAAGTTATAATGACTAGAGATAAAGACATAATTTCAATGAAACCAATACACTTTTCTTAAATTCTGTAATATTAAAAATAGGGACCAACAAAAAGAATTAGAAAAACATAAAAATGGCCAAATAACCCGTACTTGATGGGTTTTGTCTTGCCCCAACCTGATAGGACTATTTTTTTTTTTTGAAAATTGGGGGTCGAAGCAGGTTGGGTCGAGTTTTACAATTAAACAATTAGGCCGAGGTTGGGGTCAGGTTTAGGGTGCCCACCTTGAGGTATAATAGAAAGTATTTTATTTAATTTTATATCTACAGATATATGTATAATATATTAATAAATTTATAAATTTATTATTTAGTATTAATTAGAGATATTATCTTAATAATATATTTGCAAGGGATAGAAGTTTAACTGCTTTTGGTTGGTTTAGGACATGTTTAGACGGGCCTAATATTCTTTGTTTTGCCTTTTCCCAAATGGTGGCTGCTGGATTTGGTTTGGGAGATGATAATTCTTGTAGATCCGGGTATCCCTAAACCCGGGAGCTAGTTTCTTTGGAGTTATTTTATTTCCGCTATAAAATAATAAAATTCATAGTAATTTAAACTATGATAATTACAATAAAATTTGGAAAAAACACTTAATAATATAATATATTTAAAAGTAATTAAGATGTAATTTACATTAAAAATAAAAAATTACATGAAAATAAAAATAATATAATATAAAAAAAAGGATTTTGAGGTAGAAGAGGTCGAATGCAGGTTATATAGTTTTTTGCGTTCGAGGTTGGGTATTAAAGTTGATAACCCAGTGTCAAGGTGAAGCAAGTTTAGAATAAGAAAATATTGAGTTGGGTTGGGTTTGGAGCGGACGATATTCATTGCCATCTCTAATTTTTTTGAGTGGTACCTTTCAAGATACAAATAAAGAAAGAAAGTTCCATTTTTTTTTTAATGTGAAGAAAGTAACTTATTAAGTAAAATAGTTCATGAGATTTCTAAAAAAGAGTCCTTAATATTTAACATACATTTAAAAATTTTAACATAGGTAAGATGAGTTAAGATGAAATTAAAAATCAAAATTATGTAAACAACAAACAAAGTTAAAAAGGTTTTTACTCAATTTTCATGATGTCATTTGCTAAGTTTTATATATATATTTTTTGAAAAGTGCTAAGTTATATTTTGAATATATTAACACTTATATATTTTAACATTTGTAGATATGAATCACAATTCATTCAAGATATTATTAAACAAGTTCAAAATAAACTCCATCGCACCATTTTATATGTCCCTCCCTATTTAGTTGGAATAGATGCTCTTGCAGCACACATTAATTGGTGGTTGAGAGATGGGTCAAATAAGGTTGGCATGGCAACAATTTGCGGAATTGGAGGGATTGGGAAGACAACCATTGCCAAACTTGTTTACAATCAGAATTTCCAAAGATTTGAAAGTTACAGTTTCCTTGCTGATGTTAGAGAGACTACTCAAGAAAGCAATGGTCTGGTTCAATTGCAAAGACAACTTATTTCAGATATCTTGAAGGGGAAAGCTAACAAAATATACAATTTAGATGATGGAATCACTAAGATCAAAGAAACTATATGCCATAGACGTGTGCTTCTTGTCCTAGATGATGTGGATGATTCAAAAAAAGTAACTGAAATAATTGGAGTGCAAATTCCTTTTCATCCAGGAAGTAAAATCATTGTAACTAGCAGGCATCGATGTCTACTGAGTGATCTTTTTATTAAGCAAATGTTTGATCTTGAAGCATCATCCAATTATGGAGACTTATGCAAGGTATTTGAAGTAAAAGAATTAGCTTTCAATGAATCACTTCAACTTTTTAATTGGTATGCCTTCAGACAGAATGATCCAATTGAAAGTTATATGGATTATGCAAAGAGTATAGTGAAACATTGTGGTGGGCTTCCATTAGCTCTTCAAGTTTTGGGTTCTTCTTTGTCTAGTAAAAGTATAAATGTGTGGAGAAGTGCATTAGAGAAATTGAAAGCAATCCCTCATAGCAAAATTCAAAAGATTCTAAGAATAAGTTATGGTTCCCTACAAGATGATCATGATAAAAATCTATTCCTTGACATAGCTTGTGTATTCATCGGGAAGGATAGAGATTACACAATTAAAATTCTAGATGGTTGTGATTACTATACAGTAATTGGTATAGAAAATCTCATAAATAGGTCTCTTTTGGTTATTAATGAAAGAAACAAGTTGATGATGCATCAAATGATTAGAGATATGGGAAGGCACATTATTCGTCAAGAATCTTTTGACCTTGGCAAACGAAGCAGGTTGTGGCATAAGGACGCATTTGATGCATTAAGAGAAAAAATTGTAAGAGAGATTTCATTTTCTTCTACTCTTTTTATTCAATTTTCTAATATCGTACTTTTTTAAACTAAAAAATTCTTTCTCCAACAGGGCACACAAACAATCAAGTGCCTTACCATTGGCTTTCAAAGATTGCTAGAAGATAAGCACGGAAAGGCAACTGCAAATCATTCAAAAAATTCATTTCTCATGTCAAATGAGGTACATATAGAAACTAATGCTTTTGCAAAGATGCAGAGACTTAAACTACTTCAACTAGATTATGTAAAACTTAAAGGAGACTACAGAGACTTCCCTAAGAGCTTAATATGGTTGTGTTGGCATGGATTTCCTCAAGAATTTCTTCCTAAAGATTTAGATATTTCTAGGCTAGTTGTTCTTGAGATGTGCAACAGTAGCCTCAAATGTGTTTGGAATGATACAAAGGTGTGATACTACTTAATTTCTCTTTACTTTTTGTAAAGCAAAAACAAAATTATAAGGCTAATTTTTTTTTCCTTTTCTACAGTACTTTCTTCCAAACTTGAAGATCCTTAATCTCAGTCACTCCCATGGTCTTCTCAAAATCCTTAACTTATCAAGTCTTCATAGTCTCAAAGGTTGATGCTGAAAGATTGCACAAAGTTGATTGAGGTTGATCAATCTATTGCTGAGATAAAGACTCTTGTTGTTTTAAACCTTAAAGGTTACAAAAATCTAAGAAAACTTCCAAGGACAATTGGTTCGTTAGAATATTTGGAAGAACTTATTTTATCTGGTTGCTCAACATTTAATGATGCACCTAGGGATTTGCAGAATATGAAATCATTGAGGGTGCTTAACTTAGATGGAACTCCTATCTATGAATCCAATTCCTGGTTGTCTTGGTTATCACTAAAAAGAAGCAAAGAGTTGGGTTTCTTTTGGGCATCTTTGCCATGTTCTTTGGTAAAGTTGAGTCTTGAAAGTTGCAGACTATCTAATGATGTTATGGCTGTTGATTTGAGTTACTTACCTTCCTTGAAATCATTAAATTTAAGTAGAAACCCAATTCCTAGCCTTCCTGAGAGCATTATCCACCTTACAAACCTTGATGAACTTCTGCTGATTTGTTGCAAAGAGCTCCAATGGCTTCCAAAGCTTCCAACGAGTGGCTTGCGTGTGATAACGTCTCAATCATTGTATAGGATTTCATGTCTGCCATGCTTACTAAATTTGAAAAGGTGTATTGTCTTTGGTTGTGAAAAGCTAACTGAGGTTGAAGGTGTGTTCAAGTCGGAACCAGTTGAAAACTTTGAAGTGGAAAAGATCAAAAGCTTATTCAATATGGACTTGATCAGAAGCATTAAGTTGAAAATTTATAACTATCTTACGGACACAAAAATGGTGGCTACCACCCAGGTCTTTTCTCAGTCTACTAAAAATTTTTATTTTCTTCTTATACATTATTTAATACTTTCATAAATAATGGTTTTAATGTCTCAGATATTTCATGATGGCGACATAACTAGCTGCTTTGTCTTCGGAAATGAGGTTCCAATCTTATTTGAGTCTCGCTCTAAAGGGTCTAAAATTTCTTTTTCTTTGCCACAAAATCCTGGTGAAAAAGTTTGTTGGTTAAAACTATGCATAGTATATTCTCTTGTTAGTGATGAGATATTTGAATATCTAGCATCGGTGCAAATTGTTAATGAGACCAAGAAGTTGACGTGGTCTTATTTCTCAAGTTTCATTGGAATTCCTAAAACCAATAGTAACACAATCTTATGGCTAATCCATTGGCCAATAATGGATTATCAGTTGGAACATGGTGATTTAGTGAGCTGCAAATTATCAACTTCTGGTTTCAATGTAAGAGAATTTGGTGTTACTTGTGTATCAAAAACCAAGGTTATGTATGAAGATGATACTCCACAATACTCTCAAGGTATGATTGCACCTAATAGCATTTATAAGAACTTTTTATCTTTTTGGCTTGACTTTATATATCAATTGTTTCTTATATCTTGCTTTTTTCATGGAAATTTTTTAAATTAATATATGAATTTTTGAGATAAAAAAAACTAAGTACACGATATGTTAGCATGTCAAAGCATTATCAATTATGACATGTTAGAATGTTATGTCAATGTCACATAATATAAAATGATAAATGACACTTTGATTAAGTCAATCTTTAATTATAAAGACTTATTGGATTCAAAATAAAAGCACAATGACTTATTTGACTCAAAATAAAAGTATAAGAACTTGATTAATGCAATAAAAGTGTAAAGGTTTGTTTAAATTTTCTTAAATAATTTAAGGATTTTTTTAGATATTATGTCAAAAATATTTTTAATACTTAAATAATAAATAGGAAAAAATAGGCCTTATTGCCCAAGCTTAAGTTTTTGAATTGTTAATTGAGCTTGGTCTATCTTATAAGCACCTATAGATGCTTGCTTTAGGTCAAAATATTTATAAATCACCCTAGGTTAACTATAGCAATAAATATAAAAAGAGCTAATGATGATAGGATTGTTGGATTGCACCTTATTACAAGATATTGTTTTTTTTTAAGGCCTACCTTGACGATATTATCATTTTGAAAAAAGGCACCTTGTGAGGGAACATGTCTTTATTTATAAGTTACAATTCAATCTTTGGTTCTTAAAGATGTGGAATCTAATTTTTTTCAAAAAAAGAAAAGATGTGGAATTTTTTCCCTCAACATTAACACCCCAATCAGAGTAGATTGTGTTTTCTTTGAAGGTCAGTATGGGAGTCCCACAAACAAAGCCATTTGTTAATGCTAGATTTATTGGACTACATTAGATTACAAGATATTATCTATTTTGAGATTTGTTATTGCAATTTTGTTCTTTTGAAAAAAAGTACCTCGTAGGGAAAAAGTATGCCGTTACTTATAAGTCATATATAATCAAGTCCTCGAT
Source organism: Theobroma cacao (assembly GCF_000208745.1). Classification (NCBI taxonomy): domain Eukaryota; kingdom Viridiplantae; phylum Streptophyta; class Magnoliopsida; order Malvales; family Malvaceae; genus Theobroma; species Theobroma cacao. The sequence continues at coordinate 2,407,273 of NC_030855.1, read as the reverse complement.
TCTTAAAAATGGAAGATCTTTCCCCCTTAACAAAAGCCTTTTCACTTATAATATTGTTCCTATTCTTATACATATGATCTTAAGCTACAAAAATGATATGTAGCATTTTCTCATCTATTCTTGTCCTTTTCCTATAATTTCAACCTAAGTCTTCTAAATTAATTGGGTCTCAAATTCTTAGCATTCTTTTAATATATTAATATTAATTTTAACCTGGATCCTAATTTAAAATTTAATTTTTTTTTTCATGCACCACTATACTATTGTATCTTCAAGGCTTTTTTTGTTGTATTTTTAAATTCAATTTTTTTATACACGAATACTCATGGAAATGTAGTATTTGATTATTAAAATTGTATAATAATGACATATTTATTTTTTTCATCTTTTAGAAAATGAAGATATTTGGAGAGAGATTGAGTTGAAAGTTAATGAAGAATTACTCAAATTGGGCTCAAGTGGAAATATCAAAGTGCAAATTTACAATGATTTAGAGGAATAAAAAATGATTGCTTCCCCTAAGGTTTCCTTGATCTCCTTTCTAATATTTTTGGTTTATTATTCTTTTCTTTCTTTTTATAACTTATAATTAATTTAATATTGTTACAGGTGTTATATGATTGTGGGATAATTAGCATGTATGATATATATGACCTTCCAAAGGGTCGGTACGACTATCATGCTGTCGGAAACAAGGTTTCATTTGTAGTGGCCCGAAGCCTTGGTCAACATATTGTCTATCTAAACTTGGGGGCCATTCTTTTTAAGGAAGACAATAAAATATTTGATTTTTTATCACGTATTGAGATTGTCAACAAGACCAAAGATACTAAATAGATCTATTATAAAAATTTCATCGGAATTCCTAACGCCAAGAACAATATTTTTTGGTTTAGTTCTTGGAGATTTATGGGTGAATTGGAAGAAGGTGATCAAGTGAGTTGTACAGTATTTTCTGATTTATATGTAAAAGAATTTGTCATTGATCTCGTATATGAACTTGATGACGACCTTCAGCATAAATGCAACTCTGCTGGTCAACATTTGCAAGGTAATACTATATATTCTTGTTGGCTTTTTCCTCTTTTTTTATATCACTTGTTCAAGTCTCAAAGGACTCTTTATAGGATTCAGAGTTTAGACAAATTAGAGTAATTATATGTAGGATCATGATGAAGCAAATAGGACAATTCATCTACTTCTTGTTGTAATTAAAAGATTCATGCCCTAAAATGGTTTTTGACATATCAATGCAAGAATTGTCATTGATAGCAAAGGTTCTTTGTTTTCTGTTTTAATTTCATATCACCTCCATGTTGTTATTTCTCTCTCCTCTCTTAAGGTCTTATCTATTACCATGCCCAAATCAACACCCCAAAATAAAAAGGATGAGCATGGTTTGGTTTGGATCAGTTTTTCAAGGGTAAATCTAGATCAAATTGCAAATTTTGGTTTTTATTTAAAAAAAAAAACAAATCATATTGTAATGAAAATCAAATTAAAATATAATAATTCAGTTTGATTAATTTGGTTTTTTTTTTTGAATGGCATCATATGTTATTAAAATGATAGAGCCTCATCAGCAGATGAGAACTCTTCAATACAAGGTGCCACAAACAGAAACAGAGAACAAATGGAAAACGTTCTCAAGACCAATGCAGACAATAAAAACAAGTGGAAAGTCATCAAAAGAAGACAGAAACAACACTAAGGGAACCCATAAGGAAAAAAAAAAACTAAGCAAACAGTTAAAGATGATCAGTTGAGCGATCCACTGCCAATTTGGCAAGTCTGTCAGCCAGGTGATTAGCCTTTCTTGATGTATGAATAACAGACCAATTCTTGATTTTGTTCTTCAAACAATTGATATGGTCATGATCCCTTTAAATCTCCAAGGAACAGAAAATGTTTGGTTAACCCACAAACAGCATTAGACGAATCAAATTCAACAATGAAGGAATGAATACAGCACCATGAAAAAGCTACAAAAAGATAAAAAAAACTTCCTTAATAGCAAGGATTTCTTCCATATTGGAATCACCATGGCCAAGCGGTTTGGAAAAGAGGATTTTAACATGTTCTTCATGATTATGCATTGCACCACCCATACCAGAAGGACTGGGGCAACCCCGAGCAGCACCATCAATATTGAACTTCATAAAACCCATCGAAGGTTTACCCCAATCACACTTCTTCCTAGATTTTTACTTGGAACATGGAGCATTAATACAAGTTGGCAAAGAAAACATATCAGTAACAGAAGAATTAACCTGTGGCAATTTGGCTCTTATCCACCATCTCACTTTAAGCTTCACAATATGAAAAATGTACCTATGATCCCAAAGATTATCATTAAAAACAAGATTGTTTCTATGAATCCAAATAGTCCAAAGGATCACCAAAAAAACCAGTCGCCAAACGGAGTTGCGATCATAATCAGAAAATTTATCATTCCAGGCAATGAAAAGATCACACATCTTACCAAGAAAGACCCTTGAGATGCCCCAAGCTTTAAGTCACCAAGTCCATACTTTCCAAACATCCTGACATTCATTAAATAGGTGGTCAATATACCCAATTTCATAACTACAAATAGGACCAAGGGTAGAATTATGATTGATAATTCATCTTTTTAGTAATTCAGCTTTCACAACAATACCACCTTTCATGACTTGCCAACAAAACATCTCACACTTAGGTGGTGCAAGATTAGCCCATATTAAATTCCAAAACTTACTTTCCCCATCAGAGGCACCAAGAGCTTAACAAGCTGATCGATAAAATTTGCTAACAGAGTAAACACCACTAAGGTTCTTTTTCCAAATTATTCTATCCAGTTTATCTTTGATAAGGGAGAAATTCATAATAATTTAATAAGAAGATCCCATTATCCCTTTTCCCAATCAAAGAGCACTCTTCTTAAAGGAATATTCCAACACCAAAAATAATCAATCCACTCACCATAACCATTAAGAAAGCCATTTTTACATAAAGATGGGGCGAAAATTCAAAGAAAGGATGATTTAAGAGGTGAACCATCATACCAACAATCATGCCAAAATTTAATTCTATTCTCCATGCTTGGAGAGAATCCAATCCCATTCTTAACAATGCAAGATAAACTATCATTGGAAGTCAAGGGTTTAACAATATTCTTCCAAAGATAAGACATGTTCCTTGATGAAAAACAAATGGGAAGAACAGAGTTAGGATTCATACCATTTTTCTCGATAATAGTTTCATGCCAAAGGCTATCATTTTCCACTCCAAAATGCCATATCCATTTGTGGAGCATAGTAGAATTTTTAATGTGCAGATTAACAATTCCTAACCCGCCCATCTTTAGGAGGACAAACAAAATCCTAATTGACATGGTGCATTTTCCTTCTATTACTATAGTGCTCCAAAGGAATCTTCTTATGATTTTATCAAGCTTGTCTTTAATTTCAATAGGCATCCAAAATAAAGACATAAAATAAACCGGCAACAAAGCAAGGATATAATTAATCAAGATAACTCTGCCACCAGAAGAAAAAAGATTAGCTTTCTAGCTTGCCAATCTTGACTCGAATTTGTCAATGATAGGATTTCATAAGGCCTTTGAATTGAGATGATCACCAATAGGAAGGCCCAGATATGAAGCAAGAAATTTATCAACATTCCAGTAAATAATTCTGGCCTGCTCATTGAAAAGATTTCTTACCACCCCAATACCATATAAGAAACTTCGTTGGAAATTAGTTTTCAAACCTAAGATGAGTTGAAAACATCAGAGAATGCAGCGAGTACATAATAAATTGTCTAGGTCTGGTTTGCAGAAGAAGATGGCATCGTCCGCAAATTGAAAATGGGAAACCACCAGACCATTCCTTCCAACATTAATACCACGTAGAAATCCTAAAGGGACAACACTATTAATCATCGAATTCAAGGCCTCACCCACAAGATTAAAGAGAAAGGATGAAAAGGTACACCCTTGGCAAAACCCCCTATGCATTGAAAGCTACCTGGTGGGAGTACCGTTAGCCAAAACAAGGCTTGAGCGGTGGATATGCAAGAATGAATCCATTTACACCATTTGAATCTGAAACCCATTTTGCCCATAAGAAAATCTAAAACTCCCAGTCAATACAATCATAAGCTTTTTGAAAACCAATTTTAAAAATAACGCCACTTTTAGAATCCTTTTCATATGATCAATGATCTCATTAGTAATTCGGACACAATCCAAAATTTGTCGACCCTGAGTGAAGGTGAACTTTATCGGGCCAGTGATATTCCCCATAACAAGTTTAAGCCTATTAGCCAAGACTTTTGCCACTAGTTTATAAAGACAGCCCACACGGTTTATAGGATGAAAATCAGAAATATTTTTCGAATTAGCCCTTATTGAGATAAGAGAATTAAAAGAGGAATTCATTCTTCTATCCAAGGAACCAAAATTAAAAAAAGAATCAGAAAATAGAGACATCAAATCATTCGTGATTTTACCCCACTGGTTTTTTAAGAAAGCCATATTGAAACCATTAGGACCTAGCGCTTTATTGCCATCAGAATTTTCAATAGGAGACCAAATTTTAGCTTCAGAAAAAGGCTCTTCAAGATGTGAAGCAAAAGAAGAATCCAAAGAGTTTAAAAGAGAATTAAACTAAAAAATTTTTAAAACAGTCATCTTCTTAAAGTGATTCACAAAAAAGGTAGTAATAAAATTCAAAATAGATTCTGGTTCTGAAAAAACTTTAACATTGACAGAAATTTTATCAATCCAGTTCAATCTTCTTTTGTTGGAAGCAACCATGCGAAAGAATTTAGTATTACGATTTCCCTCAAGAAACCACTTAATTCTAGATTTTTGGTACCAAGAAAGTTCTTCTATTTTGTAAAGATTCCATAATTCAACTTTAAGATGAATAAAATCCTCCCCAAGAGATAAATTATTAGGCCCCTGCTGTAAAGCCATAAGTTTCCCCTGAATATCAATCTCTAAAATAGAGATTTTGTCATCAAATTTCCTAAAAGTTGACTGCTGCCACAACTTGATTTTTGGTTTAAAAGATTTGAGCCTTTCCCACAATAGAACTCTAGAACTATTGAAATAAACTATGGCATCCCATACAAAATTCCTCAACTCTTGGAAGCTATCATTTTCAAGCCAAAAATTGAAAAACTGGAAAAGCCTAGGACCCTAAGAGTTAAAACCATCACATAAAGAAATAGGATTATGATTTGAAAGAGATGATGGAAGACATCTCCGCACAAGGTCATGCCAGTCAGGATAGAACTGAAGGTCGACATGGAATCTGTCAGGCCTGTTAAATGAAGGCGGGTCTCGATTGTTACACCAAGAAAAGCTACCTCCAAATAGAGGAAGATCTAACAAACTAACATCATTGATGAATTATTGAAAATGAAGAATGGTTCTTTCACTACCCTACCAGCCCAATATCTCCTTATACGAAAGAACAATATTAAAATCACCCCCCAAACACTAAGGCAGATTGGACTCATTAATAATCTCGGCAAGTTCAAGCCAAATAGATCTTTTGTCATCTTCATCATTAGGGCCATAAATGTTCCCAAAACCCACCTATCTACTGACCTTTTTAAGAGTCTTAATTAACAAAGTAAAGTGCTTCCTTTCTATTCTAGATTCACAAGAGAAAAAGAGTCCTACCAAGCAGAAATCAATCCCCCAGAAGCTCCTTTAGAAAAAACACAAGCCCAAGAAATACCATTAATATTCCAAAGGCTGCTGAATAAATGGGAATTAATAGATTTCAGTTTAGATTTATTGTTAAAATTCTCCATCCACACAAGTATACGTATAAGAAAGATAATACAACTGTAAGCAGAGTATCGATCACATTAAAAATTGATTTAAAATTTTACTAATTACTAAAATTACAATAATTTAATCTTATTTAAATAATTAAAAATTAATTAACAAAAGAAAGAAACTAATTAACAATAATTAAAAATCAAAGAAAAAATTTAATTGAATAAAAATAAATTTAAACAAGCTTAGGATTAAGATATCCCTCTCACTTCTTCTAAATCTTACCTCTCTCTCTCTTAACTTATTCCAATATATTAAATCGCTACCCTGAAGTCTTCAATTATTTATAAGGCTTTTTCGAAACTCTTATAAAAATATCTACTTTAATTAAAACACTATAACCCTATGTGACTTCAAATTAAAATAGATTCATCAAGTTCAGGCTCTAATCTTGGCTACATATGGTGTCACGACCAGGTACTCTCCTCAAGCCCGTGACAACCGTCGTGATGTCCCGATAGATATACATTACCCGAAATGCCAATCGAAACCCTGCAAGGCTTTAATATCAATTTTTTCGCCTCCCCTGCGAGCAATAGTTGCTAATATCATATTTTAAAAGATTATAAGCTATTTCCAAACCAAAACAATAAAAAAAATATAATTTNTAAAAATGTAGTATATGAGTGAAAGATACATATTTCATAACCAAAATTAAGTTTAGATGTCTAAAACATTCATTTAGGGTGAAATTGTAGCTAATAGAATAAAATAAAAATATTAAATGAAATATTCTATTTTCTCATAAAACAATATTTATAGAGATATCCGTAAATAATTTTTGGAGCATAAAAGCAAAATAAATTCGTACATACAATAACACAGTGAGCCAGAGTGTGTAATTTAAATTATAATGACATGTGGGCCCCCGAATGACCAAAGGTAACAAAGGCTATGAACCTACAATTTTTTAAGATGCAAATCCAACTGTAGTCCTCGACGAAATCAGCTATCTACAGATTATCTTGAGCCTGAAATGGGTGAAAAGGAGGTGGTGAGTTTATATAAACTCAGTGAGTAAACAAACATCATCTAAAATATCTAGAGCCGAGTAAATGGAGACAACTTAAAATAGTTCCTCGTACTATGATTCACAACGTTTCAAACTCATTTCAACTAAATAAAATAAATTCATTTCACTCAAATAATCAACATGGCTTATGAATTTCTTAAAAATTTGGCTCGTGCCAAAACTTATTCTCGGGGATACCTTGGACGAGGCATCTAACCGAGTCCGCCATAGTTGTTAAAGAAAAGTTCATATAAGCTTAAAACACATTTTTACATTCAAAAGCATAGCCGTTCCTTAGCGTTGGCTGAGTTCACTCTCACGTGATGGTTTAGCGTGTAATGAACTCTAAAGCTTTACCTCAGGAGTTACCCTCCGCGCCTCTCGTACCGAGGTAAAATATAACAGGGTTTACCATGCCCCTCTAATAGGCTGGTCCACAGAAACCCGCCCACTGCAGTAAGCTAATCGATATCCCACCAAATCAATAAAAGTTTCGACAGCATGACATGGCAATTATATTACTACCCAGCCTATCAAGGCAAAACAAATAGTTCATACAATTTCAACACAATTTGCAATTCAGCCATTGATGCCAATATCACCATAAGCCATTTAATTCAAACCATAAATTTACAACACAAACAAATAGTCTCTAATTACTCAATTTCTAAAATCATCATTTAATTTCAAAATGATTTATAAAACTCATTTCATTTAATCACATTTTACTTATAAAACATAAGGATTTACCATTTAAACTTATTTTTCTATAAAATCACAAAAATGAATAAAAACTACTTTAGATAATTAAAACGATAATAAGGTTACTCACGATATCGGGAGTCGAAGTACTCCTAGTCCCGATCTTCGGGTACTATCTCCTTACTCTTATCGAAAGTTTCACCACCTATACACAATACACGATAAATAATTCAATATATTGTGTCATGTCATTATAAATCTATTTCAGGCTCTATATGAATGCATGAGGTTGTTTGGATAGTCACTTAAAGACGGTGTTACACTTTGGTTCAATTGTGATCGGAATGGATCAGTTTTCGACCTAATTAGAACTCTCCATCTTTGATTTAACTAAAACATCCAAATTGACTCCAATTATATTCATCACACTTCCAATGTCCCAAAATGCACCAAAGCGCCTCAATGAGCTTGACTTTCTCATTATTATTCAACTTATTTACTAAAAGAACTTTACTTTAAAATTACTATTTTCGATTTCCATCACCACCATTCATTAAATTCTAACTAAATAACACAAGATATCACAAAAATCATCATCACTAGGTTCCTTATGAAATTCGGCCATGGTGGGTGCAAAAATACTATGATTTTTCATACTTGATTTTTTTTACACCATAAATCATTAGTTCCTAACCAAATCACTTGATATGAAATCAAATGCACCATCAACATACCATAAGGAAGATTCGGCCAATGAGGGTGATGGAAGAACATGAATTTTTTCTTATTTGTTTTTCATGCTACACATCACCAACTAACTAAAAACACTAGAATAACATGTTTTCCAACTAAATCCAAGATCAAAATCCCTCCCTCCATGTCCGGCCAGCAAAGGTATCTTCATGCAAACTTGATTCTCAATCATGGAAAATGAAAAAGAATGCATAGGAAAGGTAGATCACAAGCTAAAATCAAGAAATTTTACCTTTACTTGCTTAATTTCTTGAAATCCACTAATTTTCCCTTGAATTTTTGCTCACTAGGGTTTGTTCTTTCTTTCTTTCCTCTTTTCCTTGGCGAGGCTGAACATATGGGAGTGAAATGGAAGAGTCATGTGCTGATTTTTAATGTAAATTATAAAGAAATGAAAGCTTGCCACTTGTCACCATTCCATTGGTCCATGTTTAACAATTAACAACTAAGCTTTCTTTCACCACCACATAAAATATCTCAATTATCCATAATATAAAATGTTAATTGATGAAATCCTTAGGCATGACAAGTGATGGGTGGTATAAAATTCCAATTTTGCCCTTAGGTGGCAAAATGACCATTTTGTCCCTACATCATGAAAATTCCAATTTGACTCCAAATCAATCCTCGAACTCCAAATCACCATATTAAGTCATTCTGAGTTTTCAAAATTCTCAATTTCATCTTAAAATCTCTATTTGGACTAGTTCGAGGCTTAATTCAGCTTAGTTGTACCACTAGGTTCACTACAGACTTTTAACGATTTTTTTCGGGACTTTCCAAGTATGCAAACATATTATCAAGCACATGAATGACATGGCAAATATTTTATAGAGTTGGGCTTGACATATGGAATATAGGTATATCTCTATTCTATACATAAATCAATTTATTCAACCAAGTAAATAAATATGATCATATGTTATTCTAATTTTATTCTTCACTAAACTCTCTATCCAAAGTTGTGTTTAGGTTTCTAAATCAATTTAATTAGTAATCAGGCAATTAAAAGCATTGAGGACAAATAAGAATATACAATTCAATTCCATTGAAAATAAGCTAGAAATAGATTAAAACTTTAGATTACATGTGAGTTCAATTGCAGTCCTAGAAAAAGAACTTTAGCAACTCATAATTGCAATAATAAATAAAAAAATATGAAGTTTAGCCATCAAGAGTAACAAGAATAATAAAAGCTAAGGAAGAAGAAAATAAACAAATTTTACAATCTTGATCTTCAATGTTCAGCCTCAACCTTTTAACTTCTTGAATTTCTCTTAAGATTTTCTTCTTATGGCTAGCTTCTTCTCAAGTTATCTATATATAATCGAAACTAATTAACCTAATTTGTCATAAACTTAACTACTTTAGCCTAATGACTCTTAATTTCAGCTTAAAATAAGTGTAGAGCCCAGAGGACTTAAGTCAGCTCGAATCCTTTTCTTTCTTGCAACAACTTATTCAAATTTTTCTCTTCGATGTCGTGGCACACCCCATCAATGCCGCTATGCTCCCTTGGCTTCAAGCCTTCTCTTTTTGACTACAACACTCTGGCAACTTTCAATGCAATTTTCTCTATCATCGAGGCATAAATGGGCAAAGTAACTTGAATGAAAGTTGTAACTCTATCTCTTAGCTTTCCATCGGTCAAGAATGACTTTATTTGGACATTGGAATTGAGATTGGGATTGAAAGTTATGCTCAAATTATTGTGACATATACAAACAGAGCTTGAGCTCTCTAAACACTTTTCTTCAGCAAAATCAAGCCTTATTCCTTTAAAGTCCCACAAAAATATAAAAATTAATAAATATTAACTAAACTAAGGCAAATAAATATAAAAATAGTATAAAATAAAATAACTTAATAAAAATAAACTAATTAGAAAATAACTAAAAATAACTAAATACTATTATAAACTCAAGAACTTAACTAACTTTTAAGAACAATTCTAAGATTAAAATAATTCTATTTTATCAAGACTCTCATAAAAACACCATATTCAACTTAACTGGTAAGATTTTCCTTTTAAAAGATTTTTTTTCACCACTATTCATCCCTTTGACATTCCATGTGAGAAATAACATAGGGGAAAAAAACCCCAAGACACATAGAAAAGATTACATATCCTAAAAGATATCTATATCAACCAAGGCATTAATAACCTGAGGATTCGGATCATGAAAAAAAAAAACCCCCAAAGCTATTAGCCAATTTTACAAAATCAGTGGTTTCCCTTTTAATAATCGAATTCTATGGGCAATGTTTGCATCAAAAACAAAATTGTCTCTAGGTAAAATGGAAAGGGACTTAGAATTACTCAAACCAGCAAAAATGCCCTCCTTCAACTTCTTCCTTCTTTTTTTAGCTGAACCCTACTTCTCCTTATTTTTGTGCACTAACAAAATCTTAGGAGAGGATCCCTTTGATAGATTCCTTTTAATGCAACAAATTAGAGAAACCCAAAGAATTAAACTTTTTTTGCAAACTAACCTATTATCACCCGAAATGGGAGTATCCAAAAGATTAATTCTTGATTTGTGGGAGTAAGTAGTGATGTACAAGAAAGCATGTCTAATCTTGATTTGTTTTAGTTGAGAAATATCAAGTGATAGATATAAATAGAAATTTCTCCAAGAAAATCAAGTCAAAATATGATACAAACAAGACAACCACACAAAATAAAACATACAAATAACTATCTCAAAGGTCCAAGACAAACTAAACTTAACAAAAGAAGAAAAAAGCAAACAATACTTTGTGATTTATTACATTTGATGAGTTCTTCATTGTTTTCTGCTCCTCAAGACCATAACTCCAGAAATTTATTAGACCACTGAGGAAATGTCCTGAGACACTTTCCAGCATCCTTTCTCTCTTTCAATGTTGATTTCCAAATACATGTAGCTATCATCAAACTGATTGACTTGTCCATGTACTAGTCTCTGCCCAAAGAATAAGAAGATATGCATCAGTGCAGAAAAGTTATTATTGCTTCTATAGTTGCTCCCAAATATGTTGTGTTTCCTGTACATGTAATGAAGACTATGAAGAATTAAAGATTACTGGGTAATTTTAAGCAACGAAACTTTCTAGTTGACATACTAGATGAATTGACATTGTAAACCACAATGTTGAATCCTTTATTAATGCATAAAGTTGTTTTTCTTTTCTTTTATAACACATGAATTCTTGGAAATTCAATTCATTGTATGACACCCTTACATAATTATGCAGCATTAGCCCTAATACTGTATTTGGTGTATAGCATAAATGTACTAATTATTTTCCTATTCAATTCATGTCATTCTTACATCCTTCAAGATTCAGTATTTGACAGAAAGATAAGAATTAAAATTAATTCCTGAAAGTACTATAACCTTGTTTATAGCATTTAAAGACTTATCTCAAGACCTCTTAACCTTTAATAACTCCTTTCCAAGTTAGAAGATTGTGCATCATGAAAGAATTTGTTTCCATGCACTTGCCCTTGAAAATTCTATGTCTATACCATATAATTGCATTGAAAGTATTGCATATTACTTGTTCAATAGAAATTTTGAAGATTTTAGTCTTCATCTCAATTATGAACAGTACTAGAGATAATTTAAACCTTTAAAATTAGTAAAAGAGAACAAAAAGGTAGAAGTTAGAAACGTATTTGAAAGAGACCTTATTATATCAAACAATTAGCATGCTATCTCACCTTTGAAGACAATGATAATACAAGAGAGAAAAATACCACATACCTTTCGTTTACAATCGTTACCGAAACAACAAAGTAGGATGTATAATGGCTTCATCCTCCCAATCTACGTCTTTCCACCAATCTACACATTTGAAAGAAGGTAAAAAAGCATTTCGAGTGACTTCATCATTCCATTGAATCTTTTCCCACCACTCTTGATATCCTTCAATGCTAATTTGATTCCCACTGTCGAAGTTGAGTGGAAGCTTTATCAACTTGGAGCAATTGAATACTCTAATTTGCCGTAAACATGGGAAAGGTAAGGCACCCCAACATATGCTCTTCAATTTCGGTAGATCTCGTAAATCAAGCTTTTCTAGCTTAGCAAATGGGCTTGGATTTGGAATTTCAACCATGTTTGTGACTTGATCACTTATTATTTCTTCCATTCTTGAGCAAGACATTACAACAAGCTTCGTTAGGGTTGAAACAAAAGCAAGCCACGTCGCGTTCTTCAACTTGTTGCATCCGCCCAGCGAAACCTCACTCAGTACATGAAAGCAAGGAGCAATACGATTACTATTAGTTGGAAAGAGTGAAGAGGATTCTATCATTCTTCCTTCCCCGAATTCGTTCTCCATCTTCCTCATGACCATCTCTTCCATGCTTTCACATTTTCTAACAACTAGGCTCTCCAAACGCTCCATATTTGCTAAACAGGAAACATTGAATACCTTTGTCTCCCGAAAATCTAGGAGCAAAAGTTGCTCAGTGCATCCTCGTAAGTTGTGAAAGCTTAAAAGGCTTTCTAAAGCAAAAACACTTTTTATTTCTATGCGCAGCTCATCCAAATGGGCCAAGCATTTCAATTCCTTTAATAGATCTTCATTACCACCGTTCAAGACATTGTCTTCATCCATTTCATCTTCATATGAACTTAATACAGACATTCTGAATATTTGCAGCTTTGAAAATCTACATATCAATTGTCTTGGGATTTTTTGGAGATATATTGTCTCTACCAAGTTTAAAATTTTTAATCTTGACAACCTATTCAACTCGATTGGTAACTCTCTTACACTTGTAAATGATAGATCGAGATACTCTAGTGAAACTAGTGCTGAAAATCCCTTTGGCAACTCACAAAGATGCATGTTAAAATATAGGTATAAAACTCTCAAATTTCGCATAAATTGGAAGAAACCATTACTAATTACTTTTAAATTGTTACCATTGAGAAATAAAGTTTGAAGATTAGGACATCTAGGTGTTCCTCTTAGACCTTCAATTCCACTATACGCCAAAGACATTCTTAAACCTTCCCAACTTTCAAAATCAAGTGTCTTGTTTGATCCTACCCTTGCTTGTACACAAAATTTCTTCTCAAGTGCTTCACACTCACATGCTATCCACAAAGCCATGTCACGAATCACATCATGCATCTTTACATATTCTGCAAAATATTCACTTCTTTCTAATAAACAAGCATCAACAAGAGAATTGATAATGTTGTACCCTTGCATTCGAGCTCCACTTATGTTACCAAATTCACCCAAAAATCCCTCACAAAACCAACAATCTATTAGCAGATTAACACTAATGAAAAAATCTTCAGGATACAAACTACAGTACAGAAGGCAAGACCTCATCGTGTCAGTAGGCAAGCTATCATAACTAAATTTTAAAAGAGAGTACACCTGTTGATCCATTCTTGCCAATTTATGCGGAAACTTTTGCAAGACCTCAATTGCATATTTCCAATCTTGGGGCATCTTCTTGCAAGCCATGGCTCGACCTATTGTAATCAGTGCAAGAGGTAGTCCTCCACACTTTGCAGCTACTTGTTGAGCTAGCCCTCGAGTATCTGGATGGCTGTCAAGGGTTTCTTCTCCAACCTTTTTTTCAAACAATTCCCAAGCTTCATCTTTTCTTAAACACTTTACTTCCATTTTCTCCTGAGCTTCCATTTTTCCACATACCTCTAAGAAGCGAGTTGTAAAAATTAATTTAGAAACATTATCCTGATTCGGTACAGGTATTCCAACTTTGATCAAATCCACCCGCTCCCACACATCATCCATCAACAGAACAAACTTTTTTTTGCTCAAAATTCTAAAAATATCTATAGCTTTCTCATCATAACTTTTACTCTTCCACAACTCATTTGAAAGGCCAACCTTTTCACCAATTTTTTCTTGAACCTTTTCGATAGTGTGATCTTTAGACACCACCACCCAAATAACAACATCATAACCGATTAGGTTATTGCTTAACTTGTTGTTAATTTGGGTCAAGAGTGTTGTTTTACCAACTCCTCCCAAGCCATATAGCCCAATAATGCCCACATCTTTTCCTTCAAGTAAGCGCCAGACATTAGCCAATGTTGATTCCAAACCCACCGTAGGCTCAGTAGGTCTTACGTCCACTTGGGGGGCAAGTTCATTCTCAGCTACCCTTTCGAATTCTCCTTTTTCATTTAGATCCACTATTTCTTCAAGTTTTCTGGCCACTTGTTTACCAAACTTATAGCTAGACTTACAGTTCTTGGAAAAGCAGCCAGCAAAGAATAATTTCTGAATTTCTTGAGGACCGTTTTGGATCAATTCCTCAGCCTCAGCTGCCACAGTCTGCACCCTTGAAAGCCAGAGTTGAACTTGGTTGAGCTGCTTCATACGTTGTTGTTCGGCAAGATCAACCCTATCTTTTAAGTCATCACTTCGTGCTTTTAGTTTCGCCAATTCCACAGTGAGAGCTTTAAGATTATCTTCAAGCTTACATGTGTAACTTGCTTGTCCAACAATGCAATCCCAGCAACGAGAGACTGTATCCGCTGTTGAGATTGAGATTGCGCACAAATTTCCCATGATATTTGGTTGATGAACACAGAAGAATGAATGAATGAATTGGGGGTTTGAAGAGACTGCTTGTTTTGATGAATCTCTTGTATGCAACGCTTTATCGCTCTGTGTTGACTTAGACTTTACCGACCATTAGCGCTAGGATTGTTTATTAACTGAATGGGCGATTGATTGGTACTAAAATAATTTAGATTAAGTTATTAATGGACGCATTGCTTTCAATCAAGTGGCAGGATAATAATACGCTATTTTCTAGGAATTTTCTTATGTCTTCAATGTATGTGTTCATAATTTGGTTGACGGACTCTTTCTTACCTTACCTAATCATAATAATTTATTATATTTAACCATTAAAATATTCCATCTAACGTCATTATAAAATATTTAGACCAAGTGACAAGGTTAATAGAATTACCATTATCATAAAACTACACAACAGCTTGAAAGCAATTTACATTGAACTAGTCCTGGTAAGCGATCGAGTCCAATGACAGAACACCAAGAAACAAAATTTCAAACCAAGGGCAGAATGCGGTGTGGAAGCCATTACCTTTTAACGTTTGCTTACTCTATCGTTGTCCAAGTAATTCACAGCATTCTGTTGTTTCTGACGATGATAACCTATATGCAGAGCAATTAGTTCCACTTGTCAGCAAGCAACATGAATTGAAGAAGATTTCAGAATTTAGAAAAGAGATAACAAGATGCAGAAACAAACCATGTGTCATCCAAAGTCTAAAACATGACATGGCTCAATTGTTGGAGGCCAGCTTGAGAATGGGGAAACAGTCTCATTGGGTAGTTGGGACATTTTCATAGTCATCTGAGCCTGAAGATTTCATCTTTTTGTTTTTATATTTTCCTTTTTTCATTATAAATAGAACATTTCATCTTTCCAATATTGGAGTGAAGTTGAAAATTTGTGTTGTGGAATTTGTTAATTTTTTTTTTGTTTTGATGGTAAGTTTTAATAAAATTTTGCCCTTTTGTTTCATTATAAATACAACATTTATCTTTCTAATTTGGTGTTATATAAGAATTACAGCTGTATCTAAACTTAGGTGTGGCAACTGTGGTTCATTGCTGTAGACATTGATCTGAAGTTTATCTCCTTTAGTAACAAGGATGAACTTGTTTAGGTGCTGAATCCATATCTGGATTTCCCCATAAAAGCAGAGATAATTTCTATTCCATACCAAATCATTACATGTATGTGACAGGTTTTGGCAAATCATTAATCTCTATTTATGGTGTTGTTGCAACTTCACAGGTGCCAAGCAGTTTTCTTGTATTGGACTTGATGCACATTCTTCAGTTCTCGACTTATAGTCTTAGATATCTAATTATACAACTAGTGTCTATTCCATTTCCATACCAAGTGTAAGGTATCAAGGTTTATGCTTGCAATTGCATGCTTATAATCTACTGTTTCTAGTAACTTGGTTGTGGAAATGGCAGCTATGTATGTTGGCAGTTAAAAACGTGTTGATAGAATAAAGTTGGTACATATTTTTTCAATGGACGCTTCATCAACTTGTCTGAGTTTTGAATTATGGAGTTATCAAGTATTAATTGTTATATTTATTATTTAAACATAGTTATCAAGTATCATTCACCTAAAAATGTTTTGGAGACAAAGCTCTCAACTTTGATATTTAACATAATTGCACCTTTGATATTTAACATAATAGGGAGTCAAGCAACTTGCATGTTCTTGACCAAAACTGGTAATAAAATAAAAATCACACAATTTACATTATTGTTGTTTGTCACACTAACCAACTCATTTCTTTCTTATTCATTTACTGTGAATCAACTGCCAGCTCATGCAAAAAACATTTATTTCTATTGTATATATAACTATCCTTCGTCTTGGTAATTTGATAGCAACTAGCTAGAGGTCTTTTATTCATCCATTTACTTTATTTTTCACACCATGGCTTCCAATGCTGCTAATGAAAATGTTGAGCGCAATGACTATGATTTCCTTTGCAACATTTGCAATAAAAAATGCAAGTCTTTACAGAGTGTTATAAGTCACCAAGAGCAATCTCATGATAAAAATGTTATCAAATTCAAATGTGACGTTTGCAAGCGTGGTTTTCCAACAAAAGTAGCAAGGAAGGAGCATCGTGACAATGGTCACTAAGATTATATCTTAATATGCCCACCCATTTATAAGATATTATATTAGTATTTATAGTTTTAATTATCATTTAGTTGCTTCGAAGAATTTTAAATGGTATTTATAATTTTAATTGTCATTTAGTTACTTTAAAGAGCTCTAAGTGTTATTTTGTAATATTTTTATATTCTTAATTTATGTAAAACTCACTGGTGGGAATCATGTTTTATTGCGTGCGTCTTTATAGTTCTTCTATAATATTATGCTATTTTATGCTTTATTATTTTAATTATGAAATCATATAAATAGAAATATTTGTTCTATTTCATATATTTAAATCACAGAAAAAGTCCATTAATATTAGTAGCAAAACTTGCTTCCTATCAAGATAGAGAAAAGCTTAAAAAGTAGATCAAGGGTGCCCATTTGTAGTGAACATACAAGTCATAATCTATGTGTTTATTGTTTTTTATGCTAAATAATGGAAAAGTGCTGTTCCTAGAGAGGAAACAAATAACAAAGGAAAAGCAAAATAAGTAATAGCACAGTATCCACCCGGGCAGGCTGTTTTTATCCACTATTACTTCAAAAGGCATAAGAGTGCAAATGTGGATCAACCATGAGAACATCATCAGCATGGCTTTCATATCTATTCACAACTTCGACTGTTGCTAAACATAACACTAAGCCAAGAGCTTAACTGCTGAGCAAGGCACCATTATGTTTCCAACTAGCAAAACAAGTTGTTAATGTACTAGTGTTACTCCTTAATCAGCACAGAATTCACCATCTTATTGCAATTTATTCAAGACAAAAAGCGTCACACCCCTATATATAATTTGGTGCAATTGATTATAATTTACATAATTCCTAAGATTGAGGAAAAGTAGACATCATTTAATTGTAGCAAACATATCATATATATTATCAATCAGCATGGTCTATCTAATAATCCTGTGATTCAGTGTAACCACGCATCCATTGCATGCCCAAGTAATCCACGCAATTATGCTTTCCCTTCCCTTCGAATAGGTGCAAAAGCTAACACTTAATCGCAAATTCACCCCTCCACCTTTTTTTAACTGTGATGAAATTGCTTATCAATTAGCAAGTCTCAACCCACCCAAACCCCTTGACACTGATGTGTAGTGTCCTGTCACCCTGGAAGGGCTTTTTCCTAACAGTGATTACTTCACACAATTGTCAAACAAATGAGAATTAGTTCTACGTATCTTTCTAATCCGTTGAAAGTCCACATTAATTAGATTTAAGACGCCCTGAATCAGCGACCCAAAATTACTAAACAGAAGAAAACAATTTGTCAGGAATTGAGCATAATTGAACAGAATATTAAGATCACTATAATATGAAAAGTTAAAGATATAACTAAACAAATCGATAAAGAGGAAATCCCTCTTTAAATTGTATATATACTATAACAAGAAACCACATAGGATAACCAATAGGAAACCAAATAATTTGAACAGCCCGAAACAGGAATTGAGCATAATAGAACAGAATATTGAAATCAATACAATATGAAAAAGTTAAAGATATAAGTAAGCAAATCAATAATGAGAAAATCCCTCTTTAAGTTGCATATATACTTAAAACAAGGAATCACATAGGGTAACTAATAGGAAACCGAATAATTTAAACAGCCAGACACAGTGTACTATCCTATAATTTCAATTTTACAAAGTTTATTTGAAAAGATGGCAACCGAAAATGTCTAGTTACATATGGATAACATATGGACAAGACTATCCTTTCCTTATTCTTGAAAAAACACATTTATTGACCTTTTATGCCTATTGAAAATACAGCTCATACAATTAAAAAACTCTTAAAAAAATGGGGCCACTTAATTGAGGCATACCTTTTTACTTTTTCTGGTACAAGGAAGACTATTACAGCTCAAATCTAAGATTCTACCAACCCCATCCCACCCTTACCGCTTGAGCCTTTTTGTGCCTACTACCTTTCAAGGTGCACACCCGAGGCACTCAAGGTGGGTGTCTCAATAAAGGTGCCTCAACTGAAGGGGTCAAAGGAACCTTTACTAAATTCTGCTCCAACTTAGCACTAATGCCTCAACTGTACTGAAAAACATTTTTCCCCGAAGAAGGTAAAAACAGGATTATGCTTTAATACACTATTGAAAGTAAACAATCTTATCTCATATGCTCATGCTCTTCAAGTTACCAAGTGCTCAAAAGAAGATATCGAAAGGATTCAAGGAGCATTTACTAGATTCTGCTGCAATTTAGCACTTAGGTAAATAACAACTTATTTCAACCAACTAAGCACAGTAGACTCACAGCAACGTTTAGAAATCTAATAAAAGGAGACAAAGAAGAATTGACTTCATTTTCTTCTTCTTCTAAGCTGTTGACTTGCCAAAGAAGAGCATTCTTTGCAGAACCTATGCATAAAATAAAAGTCCATGAAATGCACCTCATATTACAGTGAGATTAAAAGAAAAACCCTCAACGTCCAGCCTCATGCAGATAACATTCAGGAAAGAAATAAGTACTCAAGAGAGATAAAAATGCAACTGATCCCTCAAACATGTACCACCTAAAATTAAAAAGATAGGAAACTAAACTAGGAATCCAGTGCAAGTGTCAGATCTGAGTCTGTAACTTGTCCATTGTCTATGTAGATCAAAATTATTTGCCAGTGTCAATGCAAATATGTATCGCAGTCTCTCTCTCTCTCTCCCTCTCTCTCTCTCTCTTCTACTATCTAAGACTGCATGTGCAAGTGTTCGGAATAAAAAAATAATGCAACTACAAAGTTGATAAAGCTTCTGCTCCTCCCTCTCCCTCTCTCCCTCTATGCACAGTCATATCCACAGCTAAGCTTTTCCACAAAGCCTGATTAAATTAAAATTCCAAAACTTACCCCCAATCAGTAAGTATTATACCAAAAAATCAGATCATTTGACATATTGTTGAAATCTTAATATCCTGCACGCATAGAGGTGTCAAAGAAAAAGTAGTGAGGAACTGCAAATATGAAGTAGATAAAGCTATAATATATAATGACACTCAAGTTTACAATTAGCTGTTTGGGTTGATTGTATTCTCTTATCAGGGAATAAAGATTGCTTCCAAGATAAATAAAAGACACCAGGAAAAATTCCAAATTAAAAATGTGAGGAGAGAGAATATGTGATGCGATAAAAAGAGAAATAAATTGAACTTCTCAATTCACGGGAAAAGAAACAAACTGGAATACTCTGACAATAACCACTGATTCGAGGGGCTATCTACATCAACTTCCTCTCCAGGTGAAGGAAGAACAGAATCACTATGTCCTTGAAGGAAGAAAAACAAATATAGGTTGTTGGTCCAGAAATTGTCTGTAACATCCACGCTCAGACTTCTCCAGTGTAAATGCTATAGAAATTTTTGTTGTTTGCACATCAAGATGAATAATATCAGCCTGCTACTTTTGGGATGCTACAAACCATATCTTGTTATCTATCCCACATGGAACCTTTATAATACCATTTGCCAAAATTTCTTTTCTAATAACAATAAAAGAATTATTGAGCATGTTCCAAAACACCATACACTGGAGCCTGTGGAGAAAGAGTCATACGGAAGGATGAAAATCTGAAAACATGGAAATAATATTGATCTTATCATTTCCTTTAGATGTTACTGATACAAAGCATGTGATCCAACATTTATTATCCAGTTGATTATTGTCTCCACTCAACAGCATTTCAAAAGAGTCAACATTACAAGAAGGAACTAGAGTTGGCAAAACAAAACCTACCCAACCATCACTTATATCAAACTTGACAGGAAACCCATTGGAATGAATCTCAGGAGCATCTGTAACCTGCAAAATGCCCAAAAAACTAAGCCCATAGAAACCAGTCATTAACAGAATACACCCAGTAAGTACCTTTCAATTGAGATTCTTGCAGCAAACAGTGCAGGAAATGGTATATTCAACCTTAATGCAGGAAGAAAATCACTCTGTCCATAACCATTGACTAACAATCTAGTGACCATTTTTGGATTCTCAAAAGTAGAATAAATGATGTTTTGGCAGTCAAGAAAATTCCATTCTACTTTTTGATATGAAAGAGAAAATGGACAAGCTTAATTAAAATTAGTATAATATTTTCCAGTTCAAGGAAGCTAGCTGCTAAATATTAACTTGAACAAAAGGATAGGAGCCACAATATTTGTCTTGTTTAATTATCTAACCTCTTCTCCCAACTGTCACTCAATGGACCATTTAAGTCTTATTCGTACACTTTCAGATATCTTCTACTCAAGACATGAAAACATGGTAACAGACGACATTGCTTGAACAGAGCAAATCAGTGAGAGAGAATATAAATTAAAAAACTGAAATATATATGGATGAAACTGTTGCTTTCAGCATACCTGAAACACAGATTTGAAGCCAATGCCTTTCTTTCCTACACATCCAACAGATACTTTTTTGGTCGAGCTTCCAGAATCACAAAGAGCTCTGATGTTCTGAGCAGAAAAGCCTTGTTCGTTATTGAAAAGAATTATACCCGGCTCTTGAAGAATAGATGTTAGAGTTGGTTCCACAGTTTCAGAATAGACATTATCATCAGCATTTTCAACCTAAAGCAACACGACGCTCAATCAGATGCAGTTAACACTTCACCATTTAGTAGCAGCAGTTCAGAAAAATTTAATACTCCTCTATCCCATAATAAGGGTCCTCATCACTATTTTTTGGATGTCCCAAATATATTCTCCACAATCAAAAGTCAAAGGCTCATTATCTAACTTCCAACAACACCCTTTAATAATTTTTACAAACAAGAGGAAAAAGAATACCAAAAAACTACTTTACTTTTGAGAGATAAAGCTGTCAACTATAATTACTACTATGTGTTATACTGCTTCCTAAAGCTCTTTCAAAGAGGACAGTTATTGTGGGATAGAGGAATACCTAAATTAAGCATACCAAACACTGCATTGACCAATACACTAAACATCACACCATAAACAAAAAATACCAATGTGTTATAAATATTTTTTTAAGGATAACCTACAAACTTAAATATTAAAAATATTGGACTGACATGCACAAAAATACGATGCTGCTCCAGTGGGTCCACATGTGGCAAAAAACCAACTGCCTAAATATTAAAAATGACCTTCAAGAATACAGATACCTAAGATAAAATATCTGAATATAAATTTGTCCTCTAACATATTTCCAAGCTACTATGGAAAAGGAGTTTCCCACTAGTCTTTTTTGTAATTTAGAAATTAAGTTTCATAACAAATTGTGAGTCCAAAACTTATTTAATTTAAGCAACATTTTACAGCATGCACAGACCTACTGCACACAAATAAAAAAAAAAAAAGCAAAAAGCAAACTTACAAGCTCCAGAAGAAAATGTGAGTCCTGAGAGCATAACTCCTTAGAAAGAAAATGGAGTGCTCTCCCGATGCAAGCATGCTGCTTATTTAACATTCTGCTCTCCATATCTGACAGATTTGGATCCAGATGGAACTCATCTCGCCTGATTGACTCAATAACCAAGGCCACATCTTTCTGTTCATCAACTCTAGATGATTGTTTTCTGTTCTTATTGCCCAATGTCTCCGCAGAAACTTCTGCACCATCAATCATGTGACAAACTTCGGGTTGCTTGTATGTCCTATCAAATACTTTGTTTTCTTTCTCTGCATAGGAAAGCCTACCTATTGTATTTTGCATACAGTTTGACCTTGTTTTTAACTCAGACCTGCCAGTTTTCATCCCTAATCCCTCAGAGGACAGAAAGATGTTACTGATATCAGTGGAACAAAATGCAGCAAAATTCTGTATCCACTCCACTATGCCAAGTAACAAGCATACTTCATGTAGCATAACACAGTCTCAGCTCGTTGCATCCACTCAAAAAATAGCAGAAGGGCAATAATAATAAGTACTGGCACAGTCCGCGAAGCAATATATCAGCTCCACGACCACTAAAAGGCCAACTCCTTTACTGTTAAGGCCTAAGAGTTATAAATAATTTATACTATACTAATGAAGTTTTGCCAGGTCATAATAATCAACAATGTGCCTTTGAACCAACAGATTAGATATCAGAGGTGGTAATTTATGAGCAGTGTTCACTGATTTGGGACAAAATCATGATACATCCCTGTAAAACAAATCTAAAATCAAAATAAGCCATGCTTTCTGAAAAAGTTTTATGCAGCTCTAAAGGCATTGGTTCTATCAGTGCATGAGACTTTTCCTACTAAAAGTTAGTAGGAAGATATGCAATACATACGTCAAGCTTCAAATATGCATGCCAAGCTTTTCCTTGCACATGAAAGCTTGCTTGTCAGCAACAAAATCCAAAATTCATCAATAATAATTTTTTGATTTTCATGACAGTCCATATATTCATGAAGTGAGCAATTAGACCCTCACTTGTTACTTTAAACACTTCCATATAATCAGAGTTTAGTAGGAAGTACCGCAAGACAAGCGGATGATGGAGCAAAGGGCCAAGCCCCAGCATTTTAAACGTCTTAACACCCTCATTACCACATATTGCCATGTCTAACTCATACAACGTAGTAATTTTCCATCCTCCCACAAAACATTGAATAGACGCATTTACGTAAACAATATAAAGAGTAGAAAGGAAGAAATTAGAAAAAAAAAAAAAGGGATTGAAGGAAATAATCATTATGTTTCAAACAATAATTTGGTCTCCAATTGCAGCAGGGTAGAAATTTTCAATTTTGTCTGCTACAAGTGAAAAGCTGTTTTCAATGTGGCTAGAGAGATACGCCCTGCTCATTCCCTGCTCATCAAAGTTTATAATTCCATATAACTCCATATTTTTGCTGAAATAGATATCTTTAACTCTCAAAAGTCAAAAAATAAAAAAATTTAAATTAAATAATAAACCTACTCTTCCCTTAAGGCTCTGTTTAGTTGTTGCTTTTGCTACTTGCTTTTCTGTAATTGCTTGTTACTAGCTATTAAAGTAAATTAAATTCTTTTTAAAAATTAAAAGTTGACTAAAATTCTAAAACATTATAACATTCCTAACATAAATATTCTTATATAAAAGTAAAACCATGCATTTCATTCTCCAAATAATTTTAACATTTTCACTTTGGGTTCTTCCAAAAATTGGCATCCAGTTCCTCCTTAGCCTACCTCAAGGATTTCAATATCCATACTAACCACTAAATCGCAACAAAACATGCTTATATACAAACATATCATTTCATTTGTCTAATTACCCTTCCTCAATGCTTATAGCCTTTTGAAGAGACGGAGTCCGGTGCATATCCAATCCCAACGAGCTCCAAGAATCAGCTTGGAGCGCCACCGGGACTGCCGGTGGGGCGCTGCCTGAGAAACTTTCCAAGCCGTAACACTCTTTCTGGGCGCAATAAGCTCGCGCCACGCCTGCTTCACGGCCTGGTCGGCTCTTTCCCGAACCTTCTTCGGGACTACGCCAGAGGCAGTGTGGTGTCTCTCTGTTTCTAAGGCTGACTGTGGCAGCTGCTTGGATTAGAGTACCTGTTGTGGTTGGATTTGGGTTGTTAGGGCTAAGATGAATTGCAGAACGTTGGGGTTTTGGAGGCCAAAATTGGGATTTAGAGATTGGAATGGTGGCTTAGGTGGAGGACGGCCGCCCGGGGTGGAATGGACAGTGGCCGTGAAGGGAAAGAAGGAAGTAAGGGAGGCTTTATTTGAATTTTTCCGATTTTCATTTTTTATTATGCTACCGAATAATTTATTTTTATTTTTACTTTTGATCCTAGTGTAATAGTATAATGATAATTGAGGAAAATTTAAAAGAAAAGCCAAATTTTATATATAAAATTAAAATATTACATGACTTCAGAGAGCTTCAAATACCCAAACTAAAACAAATTTAAACTGACTTTAATTTAAAATTAATTGGTGGTAAAATCCAAGTATAAGGAGGTAGATTTTTATGTGAAGGTTTGAATTGATAATGTTCTGCAAGAGTTTCATCTTTTATATGGAAAATACCAACATCTCGAGGACCATATGGCTGATATGCATACATATCGAACAAATCATCTATGAAATATATAGAATTCGGCTGTTCTGCTTCAGGAAAATCTAAAATTGAGATGGCTAAGGTTCTGTTATCTCCCACAAACACTACATCTCCGTCTATGTTCTTCACCTCCTTTTGCTCTAACAATTCACCACTTTGATCATCCAAAATCAACTTGAAAATTTTGAAATTCTTAGTCAAATAATTATCATCCTTGTCAAAATCCAAATCTCTTTTTATAGAGAATAAATTTCCCTTTGATGACTCAACAAGATATGCTTTATATGAATAGTTATCTAAATTTTGATACCATTTGTCTGCAGGCACAAGTGTCTTCAACTTTGGTGGTTTCAAAGTGTCATCGAGACTACTATCATTAACATCAAAAGAAACTATCATATTCCAATTTCCAATAGCATAAACTAAACTTCTATAAAAAATAATATCGGTGAAAAGAGTGAAATCCTTATCCAGATATATCCAATCTCTTTGCCCAGATTTGTAGAAAGCTAATCTGTAATGCGTGCCATGAATAACAACCACCACATAATTATCTGGATACGATAATGGGTCAACTGATAAGATAACCTTCTGAATGTCGTATTGGTAGCTCGATGTCTTGACAACTTCAATTTTAGGAAGATCAATTGTGATTCCATCCTTAAAAGGGTTTAAGAGAGTTATAATCATATTCTCATCCACCATGGCCAACCAATCATAACAAGAACCACAAAATCTCGTACCATAAGATTTTGGTAACTCAATGTTGCAAATTTTTGCTTTGGCTTGTAAACTGTATAATTTTCGATTTTTGTTGCTCTTTTTGGTTGGAATCACCAGCATGGGAACTAGATTAAGCGCTGATCGCCTTCTTGAGTCAAGAAAATCATTAAAAACTGAATACCAATTCTTGCAAACTGCACCAAATTGAACCAGCGTACCAGAAGCTTTTAATTTGTCAAGAATCAAAAAGAAACAAAGTGTTGGAAGATTTTTCCAATCTGCTTCAGCATTCTCCATGTTTTCTTAGATCAATAGTCTAAAAATATGAACTTTTTTATTAATGAAACAATATGCAAAAGTAAAATATTATGAAAAACCACAAAAGATATAGAAAAGAGAATTACCTGGCTTTCTGCGGGGTATGTTGTGCTCTTTTTTAAGTTACACTTAAATGAATAGAAATTAAGTTTTTATATTGTTTGACATCATAAGTCCAATTCAAATTAGGAATATATTTAAAGTGTTATAATACAACTGGAAAAAGTTAAAAAAAAAAATCCAATTGAAATTAGGAATAGAATTCAAATATTATAATACAACTGAAAAACAAATAAACATCAACTTTTAGTTGAATTCCTACTAAAATAAAAACTCAGTATTTTTATCCCTTAATAAACTTTGTAAAGTGAAAGCTTGAATTTATAACTTGTTCCTGTTTGGTTCGGATATGATAATATACTTGATGTCTTGCGACCCTGAGCTCTGGAATAATCTGACAATGACCACTGAGCTGATTGCAGGGTTATCTACCTCAAGAAAGCACAGAATCACAATGTCCTTGAAGGAAGAAAAGCGAATACAGGCATACATGGAAATATACTATAACAGAATATTGAAACCAATAGGCAACCTAATAATTTAATATTAAGTCTTTTTTAGAAAGTTTCGATTTATTCTGCTGAGGGGGAGATCTGATAATATTACCCGA
Organism: Theobroma cacao; assembly: GCF_000208745.1. Lineage (NCBI taxonomy): Eukaryota > Viridiplantae > Streptophyta > Magnoliopsida > Malvales > Malvaceae > Theobroma > Theobroma cacao. The sequence continues at coordinate 2,380,526 of NC_030855.1, read as the reverse complement.
AATCTGATGACATAATCTTCCTGTTTGTCAATATAATAGGTATTAATCTTATTGAGCTCCCTGTCTAATGAACCCGTGCCTTGTGCTGGTGAATTCCCCGCATTGCTTCCACCCTCTGACAATTTTCTATCGCCTGATCTTGACCCTTTCTTTCCATTACAATGGGGATTTATCAGTTTCACTTGCTTCTTCAACGCCTTGTAAGACATAAACTTGCGTTCCCATCCAGGCAAGCTTTTTGCTACCTCAGACGGATGCCTTTTTCCAAGCTTCATCTCTTCTTCCTGTCAGAGTTTCAATGATTGGTGGAGGTTGAAGCAGCAAGAAGTACATATGAATACTACATTGCAAGCAATTCTTTAGAACCCCAGGCAAATTATTCGCATCACCGCAATGCTCTTGAAGGCTGGAACCATGAAGATTACAACAAGGTAGATTCCAGTATATTCCTGATGGCATTTCCAAACTTTTATATTCCAGGATGCTTCTGCAGAATTTGGATGTTCAATCAAAAAGTCCACATCACTTCTTCCTCAAACAAATGGATAGGCCATGAGATCCTAGTTAAATCCCAAACGCTTTCCGTTGTCTTACTCTGAGAATACAGATAAAATCCACGAATGGCATGTTTGCATTATCCTGGTTGACTGGTTTCAGATTTTTGCCAATATGAACAAGGAAGTTTCAAGTGAAATTTGTGTCTCGGAGTTGTAAAACATTTTGTAATTTGTAGCAGGATGTGAAACTCTCCAATCGGGTTTTCATATAACTTGCATCGGGGGGAAAGGTAAAATTATTGAAGCCATAGCCATTTTCAGATTGAAACTCCACACTAACAAGTTGTTTGTTTTTCCATCTTTGTCATGGACTTCAAATAGAAGAGAGGGAAGAGAAAGAGAGAGGAGGCGGCAAGGAACAGAGGAGCAGATAGGGAGGAGAAGAATCAGTCATTTACATGGGAAAGCAACATTTTTTTAGGAAGATAGATTAGGCAACTTACAAGGCTAATATCATTGTCATTACCATAGGAATAGAAGACAACTAGAAAAGCCTTTACATTGAACTAGTGTTGTTCACTGATGGACTCCAATGCCATCAAGATGGTTTATTCGACTGACCTTCACCATACCAGCAATATCTACTGATATTTAGTTTTCAAAGAAAAAAATAAAGGGTCCTGTTAAATTCCTAAGCAACGTGGTTTAGATGGCAAACCTCATGACAAGAACTAAAATGACAGCAAGCAGAGATGTAGAAGAAAACAGTTCTAATTTTTGTTTCACTGTAGTTGAGAACTATCAAGTGATAGATATAAATAGAAATTTCGCCAAACAAATCAAGTATGGGATATGATGAAAACAAGACAACCACACAAAACAGAACATCCAAATTACAATCTCGGTCCAAGACAAACTAAACTTGACAAGTGAGAAGAAAACCAAACAAGACTTTGTGGTTTATTACATCTGAGTTCTTCATTGTTTTTTATTCCTCAAGATCATAACCCCATAAAGTTATTAGACCATGGAGTAAGTGTCTTGTCTTCCCATTCTACCTCTTTCCAGCATCCTTTCTCTCTTTCAATGTTGATTTCAACATACATGTAGCTATCATCAAACTGATTGACTTGTCCATGCGCCAGTCTCTGCCCAATGAATACGAAGACATGCAGATGTGCAGAAAATTTATTAGTGCTTCTTTAGTTGTTCCCAAAGATGTGTTTACTGTACATGTAATGAGGACTATGAAGAATTAAAAATTATTGGGTCATTCGAAGCAAGAAAATTTACTAGTTGCCAAATATATTGGATGAATTAGGGATTAAAATGATTGATGAATAAATGAATACTACTGGGACAGGAATTTTAGAGACCTTATCATATCAAACACAGTTAGCATGTCATCTCACCTTTGAAGACAATGATAATATAAGAGAGAAAAATAAGGGAAAAATTGCTTCTAAAATATGACATACCTTTCCTTTATAGTTTTATCGTTGCCAAAACGTAGGACGTAGAGTGGCTTCATCCTTGAAGTCTACCTCTTTCCACCAATCTACACGTTTGAAAGAGGGTAAAAAAGCATTTCGAGTGGCTTCATCCTTCCATTGAAGCTCTTCCCACCACTCCTCATATCCTTCAATGCTGATTTGTTTCCCACTGTCAAAGTTGAGCGGAAGCTTTTTCAATTTTGGGCAGTTGAATTCTTTGATTTGCCTCAAACATGGGAAAGGTAGGGCATCCCAATATATGCTCTTCAATTCTAGTAGTTCTCGTAAATCAAGCTTTCTAGCTTAGCAAATGGGCTTGGCTACGGAACTCCAACCACAGTTGCAACTTCACTTATTATTCCTTCCATTCTTAAGCAAAACATTACACTAAGACACTTCAGATTTGGAGCAAAAATAAGCCATGCCATGTCCGTCAAGTTGATGCATTTGCTTATGCAAACCCGGTTCAGTGCGTGGAAGCAAGGACTAAAAGTATTAATATTAGTTGGAAAGAGTGAGGAGGTTCCTTCTTCTAATTCCTTCTCCATCTTCCTTATTGCCATCTCTTCCAAGCTTTTACAACAGCTAATATTTAGGCGCTCTAAATGCTCCATATTTGCTAAACATAAAGCATTCAATACCTTTGTCTTCCTTAAATCTCGGAGGCATAAATGCTCAGTGTATCCTCGTAACTTGTGCGAGCTCAAAAGGCTTTCTAAAGCAAAAATACATTTTATTTCTATAATCAGCTCATCCAAATGTTGCAAGTATTTTAATTCCTTTATTAAACCTTCATTGTCACCATTTAGGATATTGTCTTCATCCATTTCATCTCCACAAGATTCTGACGTAGTCATTACGAATCTTTTCAACTTTGAAAATCTACATATCAGCTGTCGTGGGATTTTTGGCACATAATATGTCTCAAATAATTTCAAAAATTTTAATTTTGACAACCTATTCAACTCAATTGGTAACTCTTTTATTCCTGTATATGACAAATCAAGATACTCTAGTGAAATTAGTTCTGAAATTCCCTTTGACAACTCACAGAGATTTAAATTTAAAGACAAGACTAGAACTCTCAAATTGGGCATAATTGAAAGAAACCATCACTAATCACCTTCAACTTGTTGTCGATGAGAAATAAAGTTTGAAGATTAGGGTATGCAGGGTTTCCTCTTAGATCTTCAATTCCATTCTTCACCAATGACATTCTCACCCCTTCCCAATTTCCAACATCAAATGCCTCAATTGATCCTTCCCCTACTCGTACAAGAAATTTCTTCTCAAGTGCTTCACACTCACGTGCTATCCACAAAAGCATGTCATGGATTACATCATGCATCCTTACAAATTTTACATCTTCATCCCTTTCTAATAAACATGCATTGAGAAGAGAATTGATAATGTTGTACCCTTGCATTCGAGCTCTACTTATGTTGTCAAATTCATTCAAAAATCCCTCGCAAAACCAAAAACCTATTAACCCATAAATGAAAATTTTAGAATATTTAGAAAACAAACTACAGTACAAAAGGCAAGACCTCATCGTGTTAATAAGCAAGCTATCATAACTAAATTTTAAAAGAGGATACACCTGTTCATCCATTCTTGCTAATTTATGCGGAAACTCTTTTAAGACCTCAATCGCATACTTCTAATCTTGGGGCATCTTCTTGCAAGCCATGGCTTGACCGATTGTAATCAGTGCAAGTGGCAGTCCTCCACACTTTGCAGGTACTTGTTTAGCTAGCCCTCGAATGTCAAGATGGCTGTCAAGGGTTTCTCCTCCAACCTTCTCTTTAAACAATTTCCAAGCTGCATTTTCGCTTAAACATTTTACTTCGATTTTCTCATGAGCTTCCATTTCTCCACATACCTCTAAAGAACGAGTAGTAAAAACTAGTTTAGAATCATTTTCCTAATTCGGTACAGTTATTCCAACTTTGATCAAATCCACCCGCTCCCACACATCATCCAACAGTAGAACAAACTTTTTTTGATCAACACTCTGAAAATATCTGTAGCTTTCTCATCGCAACTTTTATTCTGCCACAACTCATTTGAACCTTTTCGATAGTGTGATCTTTAGAAGTCACCACCCAAATTACAATATCATAATCGATTAGGTTATTGCTTAACTTGTTGTTAATTTGGGTCCAGAGTGTTGTTTTACCAACTCCTCCCAAGCCATATAACCCAATAATGCCCACACCTTTTTCTTCAAGTAAGTGCCAGACATTAGCCAATGTTGATTCCAAACCCACCGTGGGCTCAGTAGGTCTTACATCCACTTGGGGTGCAAGTTCATTCTTAGCTACCCTTTCAAAATCTCCTTCATTCTTTAGATCAACTATTTCTGCAAGTTTTCTAGTCACTTGTTTACCAAAGTTGTAGCTAGACTTACAATTCTTGGAAAAGCAGCCACCAAAACATAATTTCTGAATTTGTTGAGTGCCACCTTTGATCAATACCTCAGCTTCAGCTCTCACAATCTGCACCCTTGAAAGCCAGAGTTGAACTTGGTTGAGCGGCACCATACGTTGTTGTTCGGCAAGATCTACCCTTCGCTTCACGTCATCCCTTTGCGCATTCAGTTTTGCCAATTCCACACTAAGAGCTTTGAGATTATCTTCAAGCTTACGTGTATAACTTGCATGTTAAACAATGCAATCCCAGCAACGAGAGACTGTATCCTCCGTTGAGATTGAGATTAAGCACAAATTTATCATGATTTAGTGATCAAATATTTGATTGATGAACAAAGAAAAAAGAAATGAATTGTGGGTTTGAGGAGATTGACTGCTTGTTTTGATGAATTTGTGGTGAGCTAATGTATTGACTTAGACTTCTCTCGGCCATGTTTCACCCATTAGAATTAGGATTGTTTAGTAGCTGCACCAGTGATTGGTTGGTACTAAGATAATAAGAAGTATTAATCAGAAAAGGACACATTGCTTTCAATATAGTTGAATTATTAATAAGAAAAGGTCACATTAATTCCAATGTAGTTGAATTATTAATGGACACATTGCTTTCAATGTAGTTGAAGAAAAGGACAAGCTTTTAATAAGAATCTGAATAATAATACTACTAATTTGACTACCATATATAAATAGGTAATTCTCTTTTAATTCAAAAAAAGAAAAAGAAATTGATGCTCTTTTAATTGCTATGATGAGAAATCTTGAAAGGACACCTTATAAAATGCATATTATTATTATATGTTTGGCTTTCTTTGTCCTTCAAATGTATTTTTGATAATCATATTAGGCAAAACAAAATGTTCACTTCCCCTTTGAACTTGTCAAGAGTTTTTACATTTCTCTTTCATTGGCGAGTTTGATATTACAGGTCTGTTTTGTTTGAAGTAAAATATTTTTCGAAAAACGTTTTCAGGACTTATACTTGTTTGGAAGATAAAAAATTAATTTTAAATGTAAAACATTTTGCAAGTTAACAGGGTTAATCATGAAAAATATCTTACATCTTTTAAAGGCGTAAAACATTTTTCAGAGAGTAACAAAAGGACTTTTATACTAAGTTTATGAGTATAAGTTTGATGAATATTAATATTTAACTTAAAATATTAAAAAATAAAAATATTAATATTTAACTTTAAAAAATTAATTTAAATAATTAATATTTAAATTATACAATGTTATTAAAATTAAAAAATAATTTTTTAATGAAACCTGTAATTAAATTTTTTATTTATAAATGGAATAAATCTTACTAATAATTATAATAAAAAATATTTCAATGTTCATCATTTAATGAATACACATTTATAATNAATACACACTTATAATAGAGTTAAATCTTACTAATAATTATAATAAAAAATATTTCAATGATTGTCATTTAATGAATACATATTTATAAGTATAGGTTTTGGATATCTTACACAATTGATGAATATTTATATTTTTATAGTTGTGATAAAAAAGCCATAAGATGGAAAATTTTTTGAAAATTAGAGATTATTTTTATTACAGATATGTAGTTAAATGCTTTGGGAAATATTATTATTGATTTTGATCATTTTCATTTCCATTCTTAATTTGATCCAAATAAGTGAAAATCAAATATCAATATTGTTTTGTAATCAACTCCTATTTATTATTTTAACACCTAAATAACTCCACCATGATGAAAAATATTTTTCATAAAATGATCCAAATAACAAAAAATATTTTCGACAGTTTATCCAAACAATAGAAAACATTAAATTTTCTTATAAAATATTTTACACAAAAAAATTTTTCTTCCATTAAGTCATTTTTCGGTTATCAAACGGACTCTACATGTCCAAACCAAACAAATTGACTTGAAAGTTTTAGTTTATCACCATTTTGTACATGACTTATTAGTCATACTTAAATAATTGGAACTGATTAAAGAGTAGGGTTCGAAAACATTGGCTATTTTCATTTCTTTCTTTTTTGAAATTATAAAAATAAAAATATCAAATTTATTTTGAATAAAATTTTTATAAACTATTTAAATAACAATATATAAGCATATTATATTTTATCATGTAAAAATAAAAAATACTAAAATTTAAGTTATCATGATTAATTAATATTAATTATATATTTATATTGTATAACGTGATGAAATTAATAGTTGATATTATTTTGGCAAGAAATTGATCAGTATGCTTTTTATTTAAAAATCCATATCTGATTTTATCAATCATATAACAATTAAGTATTTTAAAGATGTGATTTATTTCACATTTTTATTTAATAAAAATATTTTTATGTTATTTAATTTCAAATTCCAAATTTGAAGATCCTTAATATCAATCACTCACATGTCTTATCAAAACCATTGCTTTTAAAGACTCTCAAGTCTTGAGAAGTTGATGCTTAAAGCCACTTACTTTCTTAGGAAACTTCCGAAGAAAATTGGTTTGCTGGGAATAAAATTACACAAATGTCTTACAGTTGAAATAGGAAAACGTCCCCAAATATCAAAATCAACAATCTCAAAACGAAAATCAGAAACAGCTATTATTAAATGAAAAAGCTGGTTGTCCTAACAACGCACGATAAAATAGAGGATGTAATAATTACTTGCTAAAGCCTGACATAGAAAAAGATGCCATTGATACGAAGAAGAACTAAATATAGTGGAAACGGACACATGTTTCAAACAATCTTTCCACCTTGCGGGTGTCTCAAGAATTGTCCCCATTTGTGGTCTTGTACCTAACAGCCAGGAGAAAGATAAGAGAATAGTGAAGCCTCAATCGTATAATTGACTCATAGAAATAAGATTTAATGCTAAAGTACACAATAGGTATATGGAAGATTAAGATTAAGAAAAATTAGAATGTGGCTCCATCATGTTGAGGTAAACTGTTTTTTTTTTAGATTTTAGTAAACGCGTTTATGAGCAAAAAATATTTTAATTTGACCTATCATGGGTCATGATTTTTTTCTTTGCAAATTATGATAGCAATTTAAAAACGTGATTTTTTTTAGATTAGCACATGGCCAAATGAAGTCGTCTTTTTAAAGCTTTTTTTTTTAAGTATGTAATGGATGTATAATGTGAGTGATGTTCATTTTTGTATCGTTGACAGTATAGATAAAAAGGATATTATAGTGGATAAGATAGAAAGATTAAGAGTCATATGATTACAACAAGTATAATCAAGGAGCGAAAATGAATCATCTAGAGTAAAAGAGAAGGTAGTATGAAAAGAAGAACTCGAAAAGATAATTTATATTAATAAAGTCTCGATATCAGTGTCCTTAAATGCAGGAGTGGCAATGGATAAAGATCTAAATATTGAGAAATCTCCCTTGAGTTTAAAGGTATCATTTTTTTTATTTAGGTGAACACAGGTAACAATTCTCAATAATATGCCCAATCTTATGACATCGTAGGGCAATTAGAAAAGTTGTGACCCTTTTAGCGATAATTCTTACAAAATTTAGCCCATGATTTTGAGGCTTGGAATGGGTAGCAACAAGAGCAACATCGGTACAGGAGATTTGTCTAGGCCAAGATGCATCCTAAAAAATGATTCCTAGAATAGTATCTACTATTGGAAGGACTATAATATAGCATTAAAGCTCTGATAGCCTCACATTCTAAACAAAGAGCTATTAGAACTTCGATAAGATAAACATGATTCTCATTTGATTCTGAATAAGTTGAACTTGAACAAAAAATTATTCACTTATTAATCAAATTTCTGTTTGAGATTTTGAAGAGTAATTGATAGCTAGTGGAGTAGCTCCATAAGTTTTATGCTCAGTGGCCGAAAAATTTGTTGAAGTAGTGCAAGGGGATTTAGGGACTGCCATATATATGGGAGGGGATTTGGTGTTGATTGGAACAATTTGTTCGAAAGGTGGTGGAAGGAAATTGGGTTGGTCTTCGTTTTATGGATCTGGGCTTTTAAATTCGTGATATAGGTTTTCCTTTGGATGGGTTGTTAGACTTTTTTTAAATTTGGAGTTAATGTGTTCGGGGCTTTCTGGTTGGGTTAAAAAAATTTAAAGTGTTGGGTTTTTTTTTTGGAAGAAAGCGTTGAGTTATTTTAGTTGGGTTGATTTTGGATGTATTTTTTATGTGCCATTATTATTATTATTGAGGTAAAAATATTTTTATTATTGAATTAGTTTAAATTAATACATTAACAATCATAAATTTATAAATTTATATAGGCAATAATAAAAAGGAGAGAATAATATAATTGTTGAGGTAAAAATATATTTTGTTCTTGAATTAATTTAAATCAATAGAAAATTGTAAATTTAACAAAGAATAATAAAAAGAAGGAAAGAAAAAAGAATTATAGAAAATAAATAAATCACTATAATAAAAATTATAACGATCATAAGCATGAATTCAAATAACATATACAATGAAGATGAAAGAAAAAGGAAAAAGAAAGAAAGACAAGGGAGAGGCAAAAGATAATTTTAGAATTGAAACATCAAAATAAAATATTACCAATTTAAGTTAAACAATGCTAAGAGCAAGAAAAGACAAAAAAAATTAGAAAAAATAAATAATAAAAAAGTATAGTTGGTATGAATTGACCAAAATGAATTTTTGTTGAATTGTTTTTTCCAGATGTATAAATGGGTGTGGCCTGTTGAGGGATTGACCCGCAAATGTATTTGGAGTGGCAATGCATTTGCGTGAATTGACCGACCTTCTACCATAAATTGATTTCCAGAAATGGACGGACGCCCAAAATGCTTTGGAAGTCAGCTCACTCGTCAGGAGATTAGACTAACAGCTGCTAGACAGTGACGTTGGAACAGTCGACATTGGTGAACGGCACAGGAGGATCAAGGGACCACATTGAATATTTTTTTCTGACATATAAATTGGTGTGGTCTGTGGAGTGATTGACTGGCAAAAATATTTGGTTTGAAAATGCATTTGCTTGAATTGACCTTTCCGCATCAATTGATTTCCTAAAATGACCGGCAAATATTTTTGGATGTCAACTCGCATTCTAGTTTGGATTCATAGCGGGTCCAGTCATATTTGTTGGATAAAATTCAAAACTTTTTTTAAAACATTTAAAAAGGATATTTTAACATTTTTTGTTTTAAAATGATATTTTTATCTCTTAACTCTTAACACTGTAAGTTAATAGTTAAAAGAATTAGATCTAATGCATAAATATTTTAAGACATAAATCTGTTTATATTATTTTTTTAATTTAAGTATATTCTTTTTTTTTAAAATAAACTATTCATTGCTCTCTCAAAAACCTTAATAAAAAAAAAGCTAAAAAAATTTGATTTGAAAGCCTCGAAATTTAAAGCTATATCTACCTTGCAAAACCATAAAGAGTTTTTTTGATGTAAAATCTATTGTCATCAAATTATTTATTTCTTCAATAGTTTAAGAAATTTTCTTTTCATTGAAAAGAATATATTAAAAGTAAATCTTTTGTTCAATGATAGATATTTCAAATTTAATGGTGCTAGGTTAAGAGATTAATTTCTTACTCATGATTACTAATTTTGTCCAAAAATATTTGCCTAAAATTTTTTTTTCTAGAATAGGGTTTAGGGTGATGTAAAAAGATTTTGACTTGATTACTATATGTCAAAAGTTTTAAGTTTTCTTTTCTTCTTTGTCAAATATTGAATTTTATTATGTATCAAAGTGAGACAAACTACCACATTCAAAAATTTCATTCTAAAATTTTATTAAGTTTTAAGGTTTTTCTGCTCTGTTAAATATTGAATTTTATTAAATATTAAAGTGAATTTTATTAAGTTTTCGAAGACAACATGAAAAGATGTTTTTTTTTTTGAGAGGGCATTTGTGTTCTAAAATATTTATGTAGCATTAGGTATAACTTTTTTTAATTGTTGACTAAATGTTAACAATTAAAGGATCCAAAATATCATTTTGAAATAAGAGGGATCAAAGTGTGTCATTTTGAAGCGTTTTGAGAGACTTTTTAGATTTTACCCATGTTTAGACCCAGAAAATTAAGTGGCCTAAAATAATTGGACTATTGAGAAAAAAAAAAGGCAAAAATCTTGTTTGAGATTGGATTTTTTTTCTTTGGAGTTTTTATCCCTAAAAATTATTATAAAAATAAAAGTAAAGATTTAAAACAAAATCATAGTAAGAGCATATTTGGTCTAACTTTTTTTTTTTAACTTAAAAACTATTATGAAGCTCTTATGCAAAATAATACATTTTAAAATTAAACTAAAACTATTTGGTAAATTATTTAACAAAATAAATTATATAATCTTATTTGATAAATTATATAAATTATAAATTATGTGATAAGATTATTTGATAAGATTATATAAATTATAAATTATTTGATAAGATTATTTGGGGATTTTTTATGAAACTGATGGTATTAGAAATTTTTGGAATATTACTTGGTCTAATCTTGCTACTTCCAAATGTGAAGTTTTTGGTTGGCAGGTTATGAAAAAGAGTATTACCGTTATAGGTGGGCTTCTGCGGAGAGGTTTGATCGATAGAAATGTTGCTTTTTGCCCTATTTTCAATTTGGATGTTGAATCCGTGGAACATCTTTTCATTAAATGTCATGATGGTTGGTAGTTATGGGCTTTGTGGATTAATGCATGGGATATTTCTTGGGTTGCCCCTGGTAATATGAGAGATTTCTTTTCTTTTGAAATGGACTATTCTTTGATAATGAGCAACTCCTTATTTGGAGGATGGCTTTCTTAGCCATCCTATGGATGATCTCGATTCATAGAAATAATTTGGTATTCAATGGGAAGCTATGGGTCACACTGATTATGTTTTTGATGTTATCGAGTAAAGAATTGGATGGTGAGTCAAGGCTAAATGGTCCCAATGCAATTCCTCAGTGATGGACATGGTTAGAGAATCAGCTGGAATTAAAGCAACCTCTTCTAAGAAAAAGTCCAAGGATAATTGCGTGTGGGTTAAACCACCTAACAGTTCCTTGAAATTCAACATTGATGGCGCGGCGCGTCGCTGTCCTGGGCCATCTGGTATTGGAGGTGCATTACGGGATCATAATGGCTGTGCTAAAATTCATTTTGCAAAGCCACGAGGGAAATATGACTCAAATATGGCTAAGTGCTTAGCCCTTTAAAGGTCATTCTTTCTTTTTGTCGCTTCTTCCTGGAGTGCTAATGTGCTATTCATTCTTTCATTATTGAATCAGACTCATCTAATACTGTTAAACGGGTTAATCATCCTTCCTCAGTTCCTTGGCGCTTCAAGGGAATTTCGAACCAAATTAATAGCTTGAAGAAAAAATGTAGGTGCTGGTCTGTCATCCACACTTTGAGAGAGGCAAATCATCTTTCAGATTGATTAGCTAAATTGGCTGTGGATCGAACTTCTGACCGTCTCCAGGTTTTTGGCTAATTCTTGTGTTCCTGTTGTTGAATTTTCTGCGTTTCTCTTGCTTCCCTGCAGGTCTTTTTTGCTGCGATTCTGGTTGCTCAGTGGCTGGGTTTCTGTTTCTGCTTTCGGTTTTCATGGTCCTTTCTTGTTTGCTTTGTTTTGTTTCTTTTTATTCTGGATTTGTTTTTTGTTGCCTCTATTTCTTGGGCAATTTTTCTTATTCTGTTTGGTTGTTCTGAATTTTCTTTGTGATGGAGACCACTCCTCGGGTGACTCTATTTTTCCATCTATAATATCTTGCTATTCAAAAAAAAAATTAATTAAATTATATAAAATTCTTGCCTATCTAGTGTTTATTTTATAGATAACGTTTTTCAACTCCTTCGTATGTATTCAAAATTAGAATTACTATGATCACTTCATCAAAGAATAATAATAATAATATCTCACTTAACTTTTTTAAAGTTATTTTTGTTAAAAAAAAATCCTAATTATTGTTTAACATATATGAAATTGTTGGCAGTCTGCTTTTCAAAAAAAAAATTTGTTGCTAGTCTAATTGTGTTTTTTTTTTAAATAAAAGAATTCAAACTAAACTTTTTATATAACAGATACATACACTTTTTATTGAGTCAAATATTGTGATACACCAACCCCAACCCCAAAGTCTAAGTCATACAGGAAATGAATCATGACATGTTGCCTTAAGTTCAATTCTTTGTTCAATGGTGTGAAAAGTCAGCTGAAAATGACAACAATTAAAAATAAAGATGTATTAAAGAGGGCTTTATCATGTCAATTTTTAAGTATAAAAAGGGTTGTAGTGCTGCTTACTGTTCTTAGTTCATAAGAACACATCCTGTCTAATTTCTTAAAAAATGCAAAAGGTCTCTATTTCTTGATCATTTCTGGTTTTACGGTCCACTTTCTCTTCATAGAGAGTACAAGTGCAACGAAAGGCTGTTAGAAAGGTACTGTATTGTCTAGATTCATTTACCCGCATAAGTATGATCTTTAATCCTACCTTTAGCTCTAACTTATATAACTACTTATTTTTAATTCTTTGATCTTGGTTATATATAAGGCCTTCAAATTTTTTATTAAATTCTTTCCTTTGATGACATAATTAAGTTGTTCTACACTATTTTAGGTGCTTCATCAACCAATACAAATTCTTTTGTGTTCTTCTGCAATGGCTGTTTCAATGGTCCAGGAGTCCTCTTCATCAATTTCTCGATATACTTATCATGTATTCTTGAGTTTTAGAGGTACAGATACACGTAAAAACTTTACGGATCATCTTTACATGGCTTTAGTGCACACAGGAATTCACACGTTTAGAGATGATGATGAAATTGAAAGAGGAGAGAACATAAGAGATGAAATTGAAAGAGCATTGCATGAGTCAAAAATGTCTATCATTATCTTCTCAAAGAATTATGCTTCATCAACATGGTGTCTTAACGAACTTGTCAAGATAATGGAACATAGAAAATTCTCCAAACACATCGTTTTGCCAATTTTCTATGACGTGAATCCATCTCAAGTCAAGAAGCAGACAGGGAGTTTTGCAGAAGCGTTTGCTAGACATGAAGAGAGCTTCAAGTATGAGATGGACATGGTACAAAGATGGAGGACTGCTTTAAGAGAAGTTGCGGATTTGGGAGGCATGCTTCTAGAGGATAGGTAAGCAAGTTTGAAACTATTTGATCCCTTCTTAAAAATTGCAATCCTATATATGCCCATAATTTCATGATAGTTTTTTCACTACGTGATTGAATATTTTAATGTTTCTTTGACTTGATAAAGGAATATTAAATTCCCAATTCAGGTTTAATTTCAAAGCATAAATCGTCTCTTCCTTAGCCTCGTACAGATGAACATTGAATTTCATTCTTGATTTTGATTTATAGGGCCATCGAATATAACTAAAAGCACCAATCTAGTGAGAAATAATTTCTCAACCTTCCTCATGGGTCATGAAATGATTGCCACCATTTTTTTTTTAAATTTCTCAAATTGTTATTTTTCATATCCTAAGTTGACATTCCTATTAATGTTTCCTATATTACACAATAAATTTCACATGACTAAAAAGTTATAATGACTAGAGATAAAGATATAATTTTATTGAAACCAACACACTTATCTTAAATTCGGTAATATTAAAAATAGGGACCAACAAAAAGAATTAGAAAAACATAAAAATGGCAAAATAACCCGTACTTGATGGGTTTTGTCTTGCCCCATCCTGATAGGACTGTTTTTTTTTTTTGAAAATTGGGGGTTGAAGCTGGTTGGGTCGAGTTTTACAATTAAAAAATTAGGTCGAGGTTCGGGTCAGGTTTAGGGTGCCCACCTCGAGGTATGATAGAAAGTATTTTATTTAATTTCATATTTATAGATATACGTATAGTATAATAATAAATTAATAAATTTATTATTTAGTATTAATTAGAGATATTATTTTAATAATATATTTGCAAGGGGTAGAAGTTTAACTGCTTTTGGTTGGTTTAGGACATATTTACACCGGCCTAATATTCTTTGTCTTGCCTTATCCCAAATGGTGGCTGCTGGATTTGTTTTGGGTGATGATATTCTTGTAGATCCGGGTATCCCTAAACCCGGGAGCTAGTTTTTTTAAAGTTATTTTATTTTCACTATAAAATAATAAAGTCCAAAGTAATTTAAACTATGACAATTATAATAAAATTTGGAAGAAAAACTTAATAATATACTATATGTAAAAGTAATTAAGATGTAATTTACACTACAAATAAAAAATTACATGAAAATAAAAATAATATAATATAAAAAAAGGATTTTGAAGTAGAAGAGGTCGAATGCAGGTTATATAGTTTTCTTCGTTCGAGGTTGGATATTAAAGTTGATAACCCGGTGTCAAAGCGAAGCAGGTTTAGAATAAGAAAATTTTGAGTTGGGTCAGGTTTGGAGCGGATGATATTGATTGCCATCTCTAATTTTTTTGAGTGCTACCTTTCCAGATACAAATAAAGAAAGTAAGTTCTTTTTTTCTTTTAATGTGAAGAAAGTAACTATATATATATATATATATTTTGAAAGGTGCTAAGTTATATTTTGAATATATTAAAACTTATATATTTTAACATTTGTAGACATGAATCACAATTCATTCAAGATATTATTAAGCAAGTTCAAAGTAAACTCCATCGCACCGCTTTATATGTCCCTCCCTATTTAGTTGGAATAGATGCTTTTGTGGCACGCATCAATTGGTGGTTGAGAGATGGATCAAATAAGGTTGGCATAGCAACAATTTGCGGAATTGGAGGGATTGGGAAGACAACCATTGCCAAACTTGTTTACAATCAGAATTTCCAAAGATTTGAAAGTTACAGTTTCCTTGCTGATGTTAGAGAGACTACTCAAGAACGCAATGGTCTGGTTCAATTGCAAAGACAACTTATTTCAGATATCTTGAAGGGGAAAGCAAACAAAATATACAACTCAGATGATGGAATCACTAAGATCAAAGAAACTATATGCCATAGACGTGTGCTTCTTGTCCTAGATGATGTGGATGATTTAGAAAAAGTAACTGAAATAATTGGAGTGCAAATTCCTTTTCATCCAGGAAGTAAAATCATTGTAACTAGCAGGCATCGATGTCTATTGAGTGATCTTTTTATTAGGCAGATGTTTGACCTTGAAGAATCATCCAATTATGGAGACTTATGCAAGGTATTTGAAGTAAAAGAATTAGCTTTCAATGAATCACTTCAACTTTTTAATTGGTATGCCTTCGGACAGAATAATCCAATTGAAAGTTATATGGATTACGCAAGGAGTATAGTGCAACATTGTGGTGGGCTTCCGTTAGCTCTTCAAGTTTTGGGTTCTTCTTTGTCTGGTAAAAGTATAAATGTGTGGAGAAGTGCATTAGAGAAATTGAAAGCAATCCCTCATAGCAAAATTCAGAAGATTCTAAGAATAAGCTATGATTCCCTACAAGATGATCATGATAAAAATCTATTCCTTGACATAGCTTGTGTATTCATCGGGAAGGATAGAGATTACACAACTAAAATTCTAGATGGTTGTGATTACTGTACAGTAATTGGTATAGAAAATCTCATAAATAGGTCTCTTTTGGTTGTTAGTGAAAGAAACAAGTTGATGATGCATCAAATGATTAGAGATATGGGTAGGGACATTGTTTGTCAAGAATCTTTTGACCTTGGGAAACGAAGCAGGTTGTGGCATAAGGATGCATTTGATGCATTAAGAGAAAAAATTGTAAGAGAGACTTCATTTTCTTGTACTCTTTTTATTCAATTTTCTAATATCGTACTTTTTTAAATTTAAAAATTCTTTCTCCAACAGGGTACAAAAACAATCAAGTGCCTTACCATTGACTTACAAAGATTACTGGAAGAGAAGTATGGAAAGACAACTGCAAATCATTCAAAAAATTCATTTCACATGTCAAATGAGGTACATATAGAAACTGATGCATTTGCAAAGATGCAGAGACTTAAACTACTTCAACTGGATTATGTAAAACTTAAAGGAGACTACAGAGACTTCCCTAGGAGCTTAATATGGTTGTGTTGGCATGGATTTCCTCAAGAATATCTTCTTAGAGATTTAGATATTTCTGGGCTAGTTGTTCTTGAGATGCGCAATAGTAGCCTCAAACATGTTTGGAATGATACAAAGGTGTGATACTACTTAATTTCTCTTTACTTTTTGTGAAGCAAAAACAAAATTATAAGGCTAAGTGTTTTTTTCCTTTTCTACAGTATTTTCTTCCAAATTTGAAGATCCTTAATCTCAGTCACTCCCATGGCCTTCTCAAAATCCTTAACTTATCAGGTCTTCATAGTCTTGAAAGGTTGATGCTTAAAGATTGCATAAAGTTGATTGAGGTTGATCAATCCATTGCTGAGATAAAGACTCTTGTTGTTTTAAACCTTAAAGGTTGCAAAAGTCTTAGAAAACTTCCAAAGACAATTGGTTCGTTAGAATCTCTTGAAGAACTTATTTTATCTGGTTGCTCAACATTTAATGATGCACCTAGGGATTTGCAAAATATGAACTCATTGAAGGTGCTTAACTTAGATGGAACTGCTATATATGAATCCAATTCATGGTTGTCTTGGTTATCATTGAAAAGAAGCAAAGAGTTGGGTTTCTTTTGGGCATCTTTGCCATGTTCTTTGGTAAAGTTGAGTCTTGAAGGTTGCAGACTATCTGATGATGTTATGGCCGTTGATTTGAGTTACTTACCTTCCTTGAAATCGTTAAATTTAAGTAGAAACCCAATTCGTAGCCTTCCTGAGAGCATTATCCACCTCACAAACCTTGATGAACTTTTGCTAATTTGTTGCAAAGAGCTCCAATGGCTTCCAAAGCTTCCAATGAGTGGCTTGCACGTGATAACGTCTCAACCATTGTATAGGATTTCAAGTTTGCCACGCTTATTAAATTTAAAAAGGTGTATTGTCTTTGGTTGTGAAAAGCTAACTGAGGTTGAAGGTGTGTTCAAGTTGGAGCCAGTTGAAAACTTTGAAGTGGAAAAGATCAAAAGCTTATTCAATATGGACTTGATCGGAAGCATTAAATTGAAAATTTATAACTATCTTACGGACACAAAAATGGTGGCTACCACTCAGGTCTTTTCTTAGTCTACTAAAAATTTTTATTTTCTTATCATACATTATTTAGTACTTTCATAAATAATGATTTTAATGTATCAGATATTTCGTGATGGTGACATAACTAGCTGCTTTGTCTCCGGAAATGAGGTTCCAATCTTATTTCAGTCTCGCTCTAAAGGGTATAAAATTTCCCTTTCTTTGCCACAAAATCCCGGTGAAAAAGTTTGTTGGTTAAAACTATGCATAGTATATTCTCTTGTTAGTGATGAGATATTTGACCATCTACCATGGGTGCAAATTATTAATGAGACCAAGAAGTTGACATGGTTTTATTTCTCAAGTTTCATTGGAATTCCTGAAACGAATAGTAACACAATCTTATGGCTAATCCATTGGCCAGTAATGGATTATCAGTTGGAAAATGGTGATTTGGTGAGCTGCAAATTATCAACTTTTGGTCTCAACATAAGAGAATTTGGTGTTACATGTGTATCAGAAACCAAGGTTATGTGTGAAGATGATCCTCCACAATACTCTCAAGGTATGATTACACCTAATAGCATTTATAAGAACTTTTTTATCTTTTTGGCTTGACTTTATATATCAATAGTTTCTTATATCTTGCTTTTTTCATGGAAATGTTTTAAATTAATCTATGAATTTTTGAGATAAAAAAACTAAGTACGAGATATGTCAGCATGTCAAATCATTGTCAAATATGACATGTTAGAATGTTATGTCAATATCACATGATATAGAATGATAAATGACATTTTGATTAAGTCAATATTTAGTTATAAAAACTTATTTGACTTAAAATAAAAAGGCAATGACTTATTTGATTCAAAATAAAAGTATAAGGACTTAATGAACATAATAAAAGTGTAAGGGTTTGTTTAAATTTTCTTAAATAGTTTAAAGATTTTTTTAGATATTATGTCAAAAATATTTTTAATATTTAAATAATAAATAGGAAATAAATAGGCCTTATTGCCCTCGCTTAAGTTTTTGAATTGTTAATTGAGCTTAGTCTATCCTATAAACACCTATACATGCTTACTTTAGGTCAAAATATTTATAAATCACTTTAGGTTAACTGTAGCCATAAATATAAAAAGAACTAATGATGATAGGATTGTTGGATTGCACCTTGTTACAAGATATTGTTTTTTTTTAGGGCCTACCTTGATGATATTATCATTTTGAAAAAATGCACCTTGTGAGGGAGCATGTCTTTATTTATAAGGTACAATTCAATCTTTGGTTCTTAAAGATGTGGAATCTAATTTTTTCAAAAGAAAAAAAGATGTGGAATTTTTTCCCCTCAACATTAACCCCCCAATCAAAGTAGATTTTGTTTTCTTTGAGGGTCAATATGGGAGTCCCACAAACACAACCATTTGTTAATGCTAGAGTTATTGGACTACATCAAATTACAAGATATTATCTATTTTGAGATCTGCTATTGTGATTTTGTTCTTTTGTGAAAAGGTACCTCGTAGGGAAAAGGTATGCCCTTACTTATAAGTCATATATAATCTAGTCATTGGTTCTTAAAAATGGGAGATCTTTCCCCTTTAACAAAGGCCTTTTCACTTATAATATTGTTCCTATCCTTATACATACGATCTTAAACTACAAAAATGATATGTAGCACTTTCTCATCTATTCTTGTCATTTTCCTATAATTTCAACCTAAGCCTTCTAAATCAATTAGGTCTCAAATTCTTAGCATTCTTTTAATATATTAATATTAATTTTAAGTTGGATCCTAATCTAAAATTTAATTATTTTTTTTTCATGCACCACTATACTATTGTATCTTTAAGGGCTTTTTTTGTTGTATTTTTAAATTCAATTTTTTTATACACGAGTACTCATGGAAATGTAATATTTGATTATTAAAATTGTATAATAATGACATATCTATTTTCACATCTTTTAGAAAATGAAGATATTTGGAGAGAAATTGAGTTGAAAGTTAATGAAGAGTTTCTCAAATTGGGCTCCAGTGGAAATATCAAAGTGCAAATTTACAATGATTTAGAGGAACCAAAAACGATTGCTTCCCCTAAGGTTTCCTTGATCTCCTTTCAAATATTTTTGGTTTATTATTCTTTTCTTTCTTTTTATAACTTATAATTAATTTAATATTGTTATAGGTGTTTTATGATTGTGGGATAATTAGCATGTATGATATAAGTGGCTTTCCCAAGGGTTGGTACAACCATCATGCTGTTGGAAACAAGGTTTCATTTGTAGTGGCCCGAAGCCCTGGTCAACGTATTGGCTATTTAAACTTGGGGGTCATTCTTCTTGATGAAGATGATAAAATATTTGATTTTTTATCACGTATTGAGATTGTCAACAAGACCAAAGATACTAAGTGGATCTATTATAAAAATTTCATCAAAATTCCTAAAGCCAAGAACAAGATTTTTTGGTTTAGTTTTTGGAGATTTATGGGTGAATTGAAAGAAGGTGATCAAATGAGTTGTACAGTGTTTTCTGATTTATATGTAAAAGAATTTGTCATTGATCTCGTATATGAACCTGATGACGACCTTCAGCCTGAATGCAACTCTGCTTATCAACATTTGCAAGGTAATACTATGTATTCTTGTTGGCTTTTTCCTCTCTTTGTATATTTCTTGTTTAAGTCTCAAAGGACTCTTTATAGGATTCAGAGTTTAGACAAATTGGAATAATTATATGTAGGATCTTGATGGAGCAAATAAGACAATTCATCTACTTCTTGTAATTAAAAGATTCATGCAGACAAATGGTTTTTGACATATCAATGCAAGAATTGTCATTGATAGCAAAGGTTTTTTGTTTTAATTTCATATCACCTCCATGTTGTTATTTCTCTCTCCTTTCTTAGGGTCTTATCTATTACCATGCCCAAATCAACAACCCAAAAAAAAAAAAGGATGAGCATGGTTTGGTTTGGGTTGTTTTTTCCAAGGGTAAATCTAAATCAAATTGAAATTTTGGTTTTTATTTAAAAAAAGACAGATCATATTATAATGAAAATCAAATTAAATCAAATTAAAATATAATAATTCAGTTTGGTTAATTTGGTTTTTTTTTTAAAGGCATAATATGTTATTAAAATGATAGAGCCTCATTAGCAGATGAGAACTCTTCAATACAAGGCGCCACAAACAGAAACAAACAACAAATGGAAAACGTTCTCAAGACCAATGCAGACAATAAAAACAAGTGGAAAGTCATCAAGAGAAGACAAAAACAACACTAGGGGAACCCAGAAGGAAAAAAAAATCAGAAGCAAACACCTGAAGATGATCAGTTGAGCGATCCACAGCCAATTTGGCAAGTTTGTCAGCCAGGTGATTAGCCTTTCTTGATGTATGAATAACAGACCAATTCCTAATTTTGTTCTTCAAACAATTGATATGGTCATGATCCCTTTAAATCTCTAAGGAACAGTAAATGGTTGGTTAACCCACAAACAGCATTAAATGAATCAGATTCATTAATGAGGGAATAAATAAAGCACCATGAAAAAGCAACAAAAAGATAAAAAGCTTCCTTAATAGCAAGGATTTCCGCCATATTGGAATCACCATGGCCAGGCGGTTTGGAAAAGAGGATTTTAACATCTTCTTCGTGATTATGCATTGCACCACCCATACTAGAAGGACTGGGGCAACCACGAGCAGCACCATCAATATTGAACTTCATAAAACCCATCGAAGGTTTACCCCAATCACACTTCTTCCTAGATTTTTACTTGGAACATGGAGCATTAATACAAGTTGGCAAAGAAAACATATCAGTAACAGAAGAATTAACTTGTGGCAATTTGGCTCTTATCCACCATTTCACTTTAAGCTTCACAATATAAAAAATGTACCTATGATCCCAAAGATTATCATTGAAAACAAGATTGTTTCTGTGAATCCAAATAGTCCAAAGGATCACAAAAAAAGCCAGTCGCTAAACAGGGTTGCGATTATAATCAGAAAATTTATCATTCCAGGTAATGAAAAGATCACCCATCTTGCCAAGAAAGACCCTTGAGATGCCTTAAGCTTTAAGTCACAAAGTCTGTACTTTCCAAACATCATGACATTCAATAAATAGGTGGTCAACATACCCAATTTCATAACCACAAATAAGACCAAGTGTAGAATTATGATTGATAATTCATCTTTTTAGTAACTCAGCTTTCACACCAAGAAAAGCTACCTCCAAATAGAGGAAGATCCAACAAACTAACATCATTGATGAATTATTGAAAATGAAGAATGGTTCTTTCACTATTCTACCAACCTAATATCTCCTTATACGAAAGAACAATATTAAAATCACCCCCCAAACACTATGGCAAATTGAACTCATTAATAATCTCGGCAAGTTCAAGCCAAATAGATCTTTTGTCATCTTCATCATTAGGGCCATAAATGTTCCCAAAACCCACCTATCTACTGACCTTTTTAAGAGTCTTAATTAACAAAGTAAAGTGCTTCCTTTCTATTCTAGATTCACACGAGAAAAAAGAGTCCTACCAAGCAGAAATCAATCCACCAGAAGCTCCTCCAGAAAAAACACAAGCCCAAGAAATACCATTAATATTCCAAGGGCTACTAAATAAATGGGAATTAATAGATTTCAGTTTAGATTTATTGTTAAAATTCTCCATCCACGCAGGTATACGTATAAGAAAGACAATACAATTGTAAGCAGAGTATCGATCACATAGAAAATTGATTTAAAATTTTACTAATTACTAAAATTAGAATAATTTAATCTTATTTAAACAATTAAAAATTAATAACTAATTAAACTAAAAATTAATTAACAAAAGAAAGAAACTAATTAACAATAATTAAAAATCAAAGAAAAAATTTAATTGAATAAAAATAAATTTAAACAAGCCTAAAATTAAGATATCCCTCACACTTCTTCTAAATCTTACCTCTCTCTCTCTTAACTTATTCCAATATATTAAATCGCTACCCTGAAGTCTTCAATTATTTATGAGGCTTTTCCGAAACTCTTATAAAAATATCTACTTTAAATAAAACACTATAACCCTATGTGACTTGAAATCAAAATAGATTCATCAAGTTCAGGCTCTAATCTTAGCTACATATGGCATATAGGTATATCTCTATCCTATACATAAATCAATTTATTCAACCAAGTAAATAAATATGATCATATGCTATTCCAATTTTATTCTTCACTAAACTCCCTATCTAAAGTTGTGTTTAGATTTCTAAATCAATTTAATGAGTAATCAGAAAATTAAAAGCACTGAGGACAAATAGGAATATACAATTCAATTCCATTGAAAATAAGCTAGAAAGAAATTAAAAATTTAGATTACATGTGAGTTCAATTGTAGTCCTAGAAAAAAAAATTTAGCAACTCATAATTGCAATAATAAAGAAAAAAATATGAAATTTAACCATCAAGAGTAACAAGAATAATAAATGCTAAGGAAGAAGAAAATAAACAAATTTTACAATCTTGATCTTCAATCTTCAGCCTTAACCTTTTAACTTCTTGAATTTCTCTTAGGATTTTCTTCTTACAGCTAGCTTTTTCTCAAGTTATCTATATATAATCGAAACTAATTAACCTAATTTGTCATAAACTTAACTACTTTAGCCTAATGACTTTTAATTTTGGCTTAAAATAAGTGTAGAGCCCATAGGACTTAAGTCAGCTCAAATCCTTTTCTTTCTCGCAGCAACTTATTCAAATTTTTCTCTTCGATGCCGTGGCACACCCCATCAGTGATGCTATGCTCCCCCATCAGTGCTGCTATGCTCCCTTGGCTTCAAGCCTTATCTTTTTTACTACTACACTTTGGCAACTTTCAATGCAATTTTCTCTATCATCAAGGCATAAATGGGCAAAGTAACCTGAATGAAAGTTGTAGCTCTATCTCTTAACTTTCCATTGGTCAAGAATGACTTCATTTGGACATTGGAATTGAGATTGGGATTGAAAGTTATGCTCAAATTATTACGACTTGTACAAACAGAGCTTGAGCTCTCTAAACATTTTTCTTTAGCAAATCGAGCCTTATTCCTTTAAAGTCCCACAAAAATATAAAAAATAATAAGTATTAACTAAACTAAGGCAAATAAATATAAAAATAGTATAAGATAAACTAACTTAATAAAAATAAACTAATTAAAAAATAACTAAATACTATTATAAACTCAAGAACTTAATTAACTTTTAAGAACAATTTTGATATTAAAGTAATTCTATTTTATCAAGACTTTTGTAAAAACACCATATTCAACTTAACTGATAAGATTTTCCTTTTAAAAGATTTTTTTTCACCACTATTCATCCTTTTGACATTCCGTGTGAGCAGTAACATAGGGGAAAAATCCCAAAGACACACAGAAAAGATTACATATCTTGAGAGATATCTATATCAACCAAGGCATTAACAACCTAAGGATTCGGATCATGAAAAAAAAAACCCCAAAGCTATTTGCCAATTTTATAGAATCAACTGTTTCCCTTTTAATAATCGAATTTCTATGGGCAATGTTTGCATCAGAAACAAAATTGTCTCTAGGTAAATGGAAAGGGACTTAGAATTACTCAAACCAACAAAAATGCCCTCCCTCAACTTCTTCCTACTTCTTTTAACCGAACCCTGTTTCTCCTTATTTTTGTGCACTAACAAAATCTTAGGAAAGGAACCCTGTGATCGATTCCTTTTAATGCAACAAATTAGAGAAACCCAAAGAATTGAACTTTTTTTTGCCAATTAACCTATTATCACTCGAAATAGGAGTATCCAAAAGATTAAAAGTACTACCCAAATTTAAAGAACAATTAGAAATCATGACCCAAAAAGAAATTATAGGTGGAGAAAGGGTAATTGATGTCCCTTGCGATAGGGCAATAGACACCTTTTTAGTAGCTTCTTTTGAAACAAAATCAACCACCACTATATATAAAAAGTTGTAATCATCAGCCTCCAAGTTCTTTGAAATTTCAAGTACAACCATGGGAGGAATTGGCTAATCAGAAACTGCCTGATGATTGGGACCCATTAACAATTTCTTCCTGCTAGCCTTTTCCTAGATTTAGCCTTTTCTTGCTAGTTCTTTGAATTGAGAGGATTTTCGAGACTTAGCTTTAGCTTTTTGCTTTAATTTCTTGCTTAATTTTTTGGCTTTAGTAGAAAAAAGAATTGAAGGAATTGTAGGTCCAGAAAGACAAGGACAAGGATCAAGCAAATAACCCCTCAAGTTCAATGAGTTTAGGCCATTAACCAAAGATAGCTTGCAATATGAGCCCAAGACAGAAGCAATCCCTAATTGGTCCAAAACAATACAAGGAGAAATAAGAGGCCCATTCTCGTAAGGAAAAATGTGGTCCACATCACCATCAGCATTAAGATCCAAATTAAAACTGCTAACGTTATCAGGACTTTCCCCACAATTCAAAAACTGCTTCTTGGGACCTATTAAATGATTGCATGAAATTAGATCTCCACTATTTGCTCCACTGACCAATGCATGAAGAGACTGAGGAAAATGTGGTCTAATAATCAAAGCTTGAGAAGAAAGGTGGTGGCTACTAGGTTCCCTAAATGCTTCACCAGAACAACCATCATCAATCAAAAGTCCCTTAGTCAAAAGATAAAGAACCTTATCATTGACCTCATCAACATCCTTCTGCTATTCCTCCCTTATCCAATCCGAACAAGAACTTAATGAAGAATTATTAGAAAAAGAAATTCTAATAGTATTAAAAATTTTGTTTTGAAATTCCTCATCAAATAAGGATAATTGAAGGGCTTTTAAGAAACAAACTCAACCATTAATAATAACTTTACCAAAGAAAGGAAAAACATAATCCTTTGATTTCTCAATCATGATACAAGCAAAATCAAACCTTTCCATGGAAAAAGTAGCTTTATCTGTCATCATAAAGGAGCCTTAATGATCACCTAATGTTTTAAAAACATTAGAATGCCATAAGTGAAGTGGTAATCCCTCAATATTGATCCAAATTAAATTCTCTTTAGGTGTAAGTCTATAATCATAAAGAGAAATGGAGGAAAACCAATGCTCAAACATACCGAAACACTCATTAATCAGATTTAGCATCTCATTTTTATCATAGAAGGTAATGAGAACTTTCCCGTTACTAGTATGATGAAGACGAACCTAAATACTTTGATGAAAAAGTTGAGATTCGATGAGACCCAACTAAAAATCCTTTATCAAAAAACCAAAAGCACACATATCAACCCACTCCATATTTTGTAATGGCACCATTAATCTGCAAAAATTATCCTCTAGGAATGGGTTTTCAGTAGAAGGATGAACAACAAGGTTAAACTTAGCCTCGAAATTATCCATCTAAATCCCATCGCCACTAACAAGGGCTTATTTGAAAGTTTTAACAAGATCATGACCATGATAATTATGGGCAGATTTTGATGAGTCAACACCAAGAGAAACAGGTCTTTGAACAGATTAAGACATATCCTTGCAAGCCAACAAAACTTTAATCAAGCCGCCATTAAAGACAATTTGCTACTATCGTTTAATTTTCTACTCATGCAAGTGTACGTATTGTAAAGATAATATAGAGATGAGTAGAGTGTCGATCCCACAGAGAATTGAATTAATCCTTATTGCTAACTACTAAAATTAACACACATTAATTTTATCTAAACAATTAAAATTAAAAAGAAAGATTTTAAACTAATAACTAAAACTAAGAAGTTGTTTGGCCTGGTTTTTTTTAACTTAAAAGCTATTATAAAGCTCTTATGAAAAATAATAGCTTTTAAATTAAGCTAAATTTACTTTTTATAAGCTATGTTTTATAAATAAACTGTTTGGCAAAACAACTTATATGAACTCTAATTTTAATTAAAATTACCATAAAGGGTATTTAATAAATAAATTTTTATTAATCACTGATTTCTTTGCTAAAAAAAAATTAACCTTATTTTTTTATCTATTTAAAATAAATTTTTGAAAATATAAAATCGATTTTTAAAATAGTAAAAAGTTTATAATTAATAATAAATCATAAAAAATGAGATGAAAGAAAGCAAAGAGTCGACTACTAGAAGCCTTAACCCTAACAATAGAGGAGAACCAAAAAAATAAGAAAAGAAGTATAAAGTGGGAGTAATAATTTAGGAAAATCACGTTTAGCTATTGATGTCTTTACCAACAAAGTTCACCTCCATGAATAATATTATCTTAACCACCGTAATCAACAAATATTATCTCAATTTCATCTAATTTATCTCACAACCATTGACCTATTTGATTAATTATTTCAATCATAATCATCAAATATTATATACATCATAAAGAAGTTAAGAATAAATAAACATCATATAATTGTCATATCAAACAATAAATTGTGAAATATCAACAAATAAAGAGATTTTTCAAAGTCCAAAAAAAAGATAAAAATAAAACAAAAACAAAATAGAAAGAAAAAGAAGAAATAATACCTGAATGCTATTTTGAATTTTGGATACTCTTTTTTCTTAATTTTTGAAGGGCAAAAAAAACCTAGAATGATTATTTACAGAAAAGGAGGGAGGAGAGGGAGATCGATAAGGAGAGGGAGTATTTTTTTGAGAGAGGATATTTTTGGAAAAAAATAACTCTCCTAATAAGCTAGTGTGTTTTTTTAAAAAAAAAAAGAAAAGAGAAAGCTCTTAATTGGTGCTTTTTTTTAAGCCTTTTTTTTTAGTTATTTTATTCTTTAAAAAAAAAGCTACTTTTTTTTAAGAGTTTTTCACGAAATCTTGTTTGGTCCAGCTTCTGCTTTTAAATAGTAGATAAGATAAAAATAAGCCAGGCCAAACGGTCACTAAAATTTAATCTAAAATCTATTAGCAAATTGACTTTATTAAATTCGAGTGACTATCAGACCTAAGATTATAATATCCTTCAATACTCATCTAATTATTGTCTCCCTCTTTTAACTCAATTTAATGAATTAAGTTGCTAACCTAAAATCCTAAATTATTTAAAAATCTCTGTCAAGTTTCTCATAAAAATACCTCTCCCAATTAATTTTGTCACGACCCAGAACTCTCCTTGAGCCCGGGACAACCGTCGCGATGTCCCAATTGACACTCATTACCTGAAATATCGACCAAAACCCCGCAAGGCTTTAATATCAGCTTCTCATTTTCCTTGTGAGTAACTGTTGCCAAATACCACGTTCTAAAATATTTTAAACTATTTTCAACTTAAAATAAATAAAATAATAATTTTCGTCTCACAGGGGTATTTTGGTCATTTTTTTCAAAAAAATTCGAAACTGGCTAAAATGTAATTTACAAGTACAAAACACATAATTCATAATCAAAATGAGTTTAAAAGTCTAAAATCTTCATTTAAAATGAAATTATGATTAATTGGACATAATAAGAAAATAAAAGAAATATTAAGTAAAATATTCGATTTTCTTATAAAATAATATTTTTAAAACACTGCGTAAATAATTTTTACAGCGTCAAAGCAAAATAAATTCCTACATACAGTAGTATAGATATCTAGAGTATGAAATTTAATTTACAATAACAAGTGAGCTCCCAAATAAACAAAAGTAAAGAGGACTATAAACCTACAATTTGAAGAATGCAAACCCAACGGTAGTCCTCGATGGGATCAGCTATCTACAGTCTATTATGAGCTTGAAATGGATGGAAAGGGGGTGATGAGATTATAAAATCCCAGTGAGTAAACAGACATCATCACAAACATCTAGAGTTGAGTACATGGAGACAATAAAATAAATCATCGTAAACTATGTCACAACATTAGAACACATTTCATTCAAAATATGTAAAGAGGCTTATAAATCTCATAAAAACTAGCCTTGTGCCATAAATCCATTCTCGGGGACACCTTGGCCGAGGCATTCTACCGAGACCGCCAAGGCTGTTAAAAATTCACATTTCACATAAAACACATTTTTCGTTGGACATCACAGTCGTTCCTTAGCGTTAGCTGAGTTCTCCTTCACGTGGTGGTTTAGCGTGAAGTGAACTCTAAACTTTACCCCAGGAGATACCCTACGCGCCTCTCCGATCGAGGTAAGAATGTGATGAGGTTTACCGTGCCCCTCTACAAGGCTGGTCTACAGAAACCCCCTATTGCAGTGATTAATTAATATATAATCCACCATACAATAAAACTCAATAACATGATATGGTAATTTTGTAATTCGCAGTCTTTCAAGGCAACCAAATAATTCGTATTTCAATACAATTGCCAACTAGCCAATCATGCCCGATTTATCATAAGCCAATCAATTTAAATAATCAAATTGCAACAATTAACAGTCTCTGTGTACTCTATTTTTCAAAATCATTATTAATTTCAAAACAATTTATAAATTAATTTCATTGAAACACATTTATTCATAAAATATGAAAATTTACCTTTTTAAATCCCTTTTTTCGTAAAATTCATGAAATCATCTAAAAACCACCCTAGATAATTAAAATGACAATAAGTTTACTCACAATGTCTAGAGTGTAGATTTTTAAAGTACTCAAACTACTGGTCCTCGGGTGTAATTCCCTTGCCTTTATTGGAGGACTCACCACCTTGACATAGTACAAAATCAAGAAATTCACCACATTGGTACTAAATTGAAATTAAACTAATTTAGGCTACTAATGCATGATACGAAATGCAAAAATGCATTGGTAACTATCTAAACCCGGTATTGGCCTAATTCGTCTTAGCACCCGATTAATTACTAACGCGTCCAATTTAATCCCAAATTACTCCATTTCTTTTCTAATACCTCAATTCACAAAACATTATTCAAATAGCACTAATTTCAGCATCAAAACCTTCCCATTTCTTAATGGAAAAATTCGGTCATTACAGTGCACTAACACTGTGATTTTTCCTACTTAATTTTCTCACCATTATTCATCATTTTCGAAGCCATTTTGCCAAGCCCGACCTTATAAAATACTTGTCATGTCATTCATATGATTGACAATATGCTTGCATACTTGGAAAGCCCCGAAAGAAAAATCGTTAAAAGACGACAATGTACTAAATGGTACAATTAAGTTAATTTAAGCATCGAACTAGATCAAATAGAGAATTTAAACTGAAATTAAGAATATTAAAGTCCCAAAATGGTTTAATATGATGATTTGGAGTTTGAGGATCAATTTAGAGTCAAATCGAAATTTTTACTGTCCAAGGGCAAAATGGTCATTTGCCACCCAAGGACACAATGAGAATTTTTAAAAAAGAATTTTTTTGGCCCTATTTGACTTATTGGAGTATGATTTGAGTATTGGAGTATAATTTGAGGGTTTGGCAGTGAAAAAGTTTAATTTCAGTGATTTTTAGAGTGTAGGGGCGAAATCGTTATTTTGCCACTCGCGATTAAAATTTGAGATTTTGAGAGAATTTAGATCAAATTTGACAAATTGGAAAATGGTATGATTATAAGGGATGAAAAATATGTCTATGGGTAATTTTTCAGTTTTTGGGGCAAAAATATAATTTTTGACTTTTACGGGGTAAAAGTGTAAATTTTAAAAAACTACTCCACCAAGACTTTGGATAAGTCTGATAATTTTATCTAAGTTATGGATATGCGGGACAAGTGTATAGTGAAAATTTGGAAACAAATGGATGGCTAGAATTTAAGGAATTAATAAAATATTTAAAAAATAAATAAAATAATATTATATTATTTTAACCTTTAAAAAGGTAAAAATTCCAGAATTCTCATCTTCTTCAGCCGTACAAACCAGGGGAGAAAAGGGGAAAAAAAACAAATAAGAACCCTACCTGAAAATTTGGGGAAAATCAAGAGGAATCAAGAAATCAAACATTGAAAAGGTAAATTTCATTGATTTTCCTTGTGATTTTCACTACCCATGCATTTTTTTCTCATTTCCATGCAAAATTAGAAAGTGGGTATGGACACCCATGCTGGCCAAACCTCCATGGATGAGTTTTGAGCTTGATTTTTGGTTGATTATAATTGAATTAAGTGATTTTAGTTAAGTTATATTAAAATATAGCAAAAATAAGCTAGAGATATAATTTTCTCCCAATGAAACCCATTATGCCGAATTTTCTAGGGGAATATTGGCTGCTGATCTTGATGTTTATTTGAGAAATTATGATGAATAATGATGAATTATGAGCCTAGAAAAATAATGGGAATTTTCAGAGTAAAAATATAATTTTTTACCCACTAGGGGTATTTTCGTAATTTGCAATCAGGACTGATAATTTGCACCACACTGAGGGACATTAAGTCAATTTGGGTGCAATTGAGGTATAGAAACTGAAAAAAATTAATTTGGAGTTTAAACGGACGCGTATATCGATTTATCGGGTAAAAGATCGAAATAGGCTAACACCGCAATTAGGCAAAAATTTAGACATTTTTGCATTCCATACCAAGCATTAGTAGTCTAAATTAGTTTAATTTCAATTTAGTACCAATGTGGTGAATTTCTCGATTTTGTACTATGTCAAGGTGGTGAGTCCTCCGATAAAAGCAAGGGAATTGCACCCGAGGACCAGTAGTTTGAGTATTTCAAAAATCCCCACTCTAGACACGGTGAGTAACCTTACCATCATTTTAATTATCTAAAGTATGTTTTTATTCGGTTTTGGTGAATTTTATGAAAATGAGTTCAAATGGTAAATTTTTATGTTTTGTAAACAAAATGAGTTTAAATGAAAATATTTTATAAATTGTCTTGAAACGAAATAACGATTTTGAAAATAGAGTAATTGGAGACCACTGATATGTTGTAAATTTAAAATTGAATTAATGGCTTATGTTATTGTATTGGCATGACTGGCTGGGCTGTGTTTTTTATGAATTGTATGAATTGCTTTATTTTACCCTTGCAGGCTGGGTAGTAATATATTAGCCCTGTCATGCTGTCAAAATTTTATTGTATGGTGGGTTTGACCTGCTGCAGTGGGCTGGATTCTGTGGACTAGCCTATTAGAGGGGCACGGAATCCTGTTATATTTTTACCTCGGTTGGAGAGGCGAGTAGGGTAACTCCTGAGGTATAACTTTTAGAGTTCACTTCACGCCAAACCACCTCGTGAAGGGGAACTCGGCCAACGCCAAGGAATGGCTATGTTTTCAAAATAAAAACATGACTTTCTAATAGCCTTGGCGGACTCAGTTGGGATAGCCCTCGGCCAAGGTATCCCAAATAACTGAGTATGATAATAATTTTTGGCATGAGCCAAGCTTTTTAAGAAATTCATAAGCCATACTGATTACTTGCTTTAAATAAATTGATTTCATTTGGTTGAAATAAGTTGAAAGATGATAAATTACAGTTTGATGAAATGTTTTAATAGTCTCCTTTTACTCGACTTTAGATATTTTGAGTGATGTTTGTTTACTCACTGGGATTTTATAATCTCACCACCCTCATTTTCACCCATTTCAGGCTCAGAATAGATTGTAGATAACTGATATCGGCGAGGATTACAGTTGAACTTGCCACATCCAAAGACTGTAGGTTCATTTCTTTTGATACTTTTGGTCATTCGTGGGCCCACGTGTCACTGTAAATTAAATTCTATACTTTGGTTATCTGTATTACGGTATGTAAGAATTTATTTTGCTTTTACGCTATAAAAATTATTTATGCAGTGTTCTTAAAATATCGTTTTATGTGAAAATTGAATATTTTATTTAATATTTTTATTTTATTATGACAGTCATAATTCCATTTTAAACGAATGTTTTAGACATCCAAAATTATTTTTGATTATGAAATATGTGTTTTCCACTTACATACTATATTTTTAGATGATTTTGAGATTTTTGGGATAAATGACCAAAATACCCTTGTGAGATAAAAATTATTATTTTATTTGTTTAAGTTGGAAACAGTTTAAAATCTTTTAGAATGTGGTATTTGGAAACAGTTACCCACAAGGGAAATGAGAAGCTGATATTAAAGCCTTGCGGGGTTTCGATTGACATTCTGGGTAATGAATGTCGATCAAGACGTCGCGGCGGTTGTCACGGGCTCGATGGGAGTTCCGGGTCGTGACACATTTCTCTTGAAATAATAACAATCCATCTCCCACACATATCGAGGAAGATTCGGCCAATGAAGATTCATGGAAAAAATGGATTCTTTTCTTGTTGTTTTGCTTCTAAATATGCCAAACTAACTAAAAACACTAACATATCTTAAAATCAATTCAATCCAACATCTTTCTCTCTCCATACCCATTTTGATCAGCCATGAATTCATCATGAAAATATGTAATTTAACCATGAAAAATAAGGAGAAATGCTTAAGGAAAATAGATTTCAAGTTTAAATTGAAAAATCCTACCTTTTTCACTTGGTTTCCTTGATTTTCCACACTTTTTCTCTTGAAATCCTCCACCTAGGTTTTATTCTTGTTTTTCCTTTTCTTTCCTTTTGTCTTGGCCGAATATGGAGAAGCAGAATGGGATAAATATGGGCTAATTTTTATAGAAAATAATAAAATATCTTTACTTGACACGTGACATGTTTCAATTGGTCCATTTTTAAAACTTTAAAAATTTTAAACCTTTTATCTCTACCACATGATTAGTCAAAGATCAAAATGAGGATAAGGGAAGACCATGTGCTGGACAAGTGTCCTAGTGGTGGAAAATTACTGTTTTGCCCTTAGAGTGGTAAAATTACCATTTTACCCCTATGCTCGAAAAAATACCAAGATTACAATTTTTCACTTCTCAACCTCAAATTATGTTCTAAATAGTCAATCTTGATCAATCTTAGTCAAAAATTTCATCCAACACTCACATCTTAACCTCGAGTGACAAAATGACCATTTTACCCCTAGATTATGAAAATTTCAATTTGACTCCAAATTGATCCTCGAACTCCGAATCACCATATTAAATCATTCCTGGACTATAAAAGTTTCAATTTCACCATAAAATCTCTATTCGATCTAGTTCGAGACTTAAATCAACTTTGTTGTACCTCTAGGTACAATACCGATTTTTGTAAATTTTTCGAGACTTTCCTAGCATGCAAACATACTATCCATCACATGTATGTCATGACAAGTATTTTATAAGATCGAGCTTTACAAATTTATTATATGTCTATGTAAATTAAATTGAAGAAAGATTCACTAAGTTCGTGCTCTAATTTTGGCTACGTATGGCTTATAGGTGTATGTCTACCCTATATGCAAATCAAACCACCTAATCAACTAAGTGCATTCGATCATACACTATTTTATTCAAGGTCTACCTAAATCTCCTTCGTCAAGGGTTAATCTAGGTTTCTAATTCAATCTAATTGGTGATAAGGCAATTAGAAGCATTAAGAACAAAGTAAAATAAACAATTTAAATCTATCAAACATAAGTGAAAGATAGATAAATAATTCAAACTATATATTGAGTTCAATCATAATCTTAGATTAAAAATTTAATTCTCCATCAAGTCATACATTATCATTGTATAAAATTTAAACATTAAGAACAAAACCAAAAGAATAAAAGAATAACAAAAAGATAAAAAAAAACCAAGGAATGTATTCTTGATCTCCAAATCTCCTTAAATCCTTCAAATTCCTTCAATGACTCTGTAACTTGACTCTCAGATGTCAATCTGATGTTTTCTTCTTTCCTTCTTTTTCAAGTCCTCTAAGAGGTTATTTTTATAGGCTTTAAAGTTAGGCCAATTTGGGTGAAGAAAGAAGTCAATTTCAGCCAAGATTTCCTCATTGGGCTATGTAAATCATAGCCTTATCCAATTAATTAACAGAAATCGTAATTGCCCTAGAATTGCTGCAGTATGTCAAATCATTGGGAGCTCTGTAGAGAAATTTGTAGCCAAAATACTGAAACATATGCATTAAAAGTCTGCACCTTGAAATTGCTCTCCTTCTTTCATTAAAATTCTTCTTTCAAACACCTACAAAAGTACAAATAAATCAATAACAACCTATCTTAACTACATTAACACTAAATTAAGTATAAAATTAACCATGATTAGATTGACTCACATAACATAACTAATTTAAAATAATTAAATAAAATCGACTAATTTCTATGCATTACTACAAGAACTAAGCTAAATTACTATTAAAATTAAGTTAAAATAACTTTATATTATAGAGTTATCCGCTACCATCCTTGTGTGCTTTCTGTTACTTTGATTCCTATTGAAACTTGACAAAGGCATAAGTGGATGACCAATTCCTTTTGCCAAGAGACAAATTGGCCATAAAAATGTCAAGGACTTCACGAAATCTGTTAAACAGATCCTTGATATCCTTTTTCGAAATATTCAATGGAAGATTCCCAACATGAACAGAAAAGAGGTTACTCCTCCATTTGTCAACGCTTTTCGCAATTTTGTAAGTCCAAGTCCGATCAGCACCATGCTTGGTTTAAGCCATTCTTTGATCTTTTGGACTTTATACTTCCTTTCGCGTTTGACTCTCCATTTGCTTAATATTTAATTTGGCTTTTTATTCTATTTTAGGATCTTACACCTGAACCCATAATTTTTTGTGAATAATCTACCCTAAAGGATTGATTGAAGATGGCTATAAACAATTTATGGGAAATATTGGAGGGTTTTGGATGCATTTATCCTTAAGGGGAGGAATTTTGGGTTTGTTAGGTATGAATGCTAGTTAAAGCTAGAACTACCATTTGGAATGGAGTGTGACTCTTGGATCATAAAATACGGGCAAATATTACTCAATTAAACCCTAAAAACTCATATAGAGAAGGAAATCAAATCAAAACAAAGTTCTTTTCAATGAAGGAAGGGGAAAATGTTTAGAGATTTGATAGAATCTGAATACATTATTGAGCTTATAAAAGAGAAAAAGAGAATGGGGATTGAAGTGAGAAGGATTTTTAGATGTTGGTGAGATGGGTTTTCATGGATTGAGTGATCGTGGGTTCGATCTAGATTGGTTGAGTAGCAAACTCGATGGGTAAACCTCTAAAGCCGAATTGCACTATTATTTAATGGATGTGCTTAAAGAAGGCAAATGATGGAAATGCTTGATTCAAGTCCTACAAAGGAAAAAATGAAGTTTTTTTAAGAGCAGGGATGGTGTAAAAACCACTAAGTGAATCTATGGGGGAAATTAAGGCTGCATTTTTTATGCCTATATTCATAACAGATGGAAACCTTTAGATGATCTAGAATTAAAAAGGCGAAATAAATGGGTGAAATAAGCTATCGAAAAAAATGTGAGTCAAAAGAACAAAAAAAAAAGACGTAGAGTGCTAAACTTCGTAGCTAATGCCTTATTGTAAAATAATGATTTTATCAATGGAAACGTCGTGATAAGGAAGAAGGTGGAGGAAATTTGGGGCATGTGTAAATAATTAAGCCTTGTTGGTTTTTTATTTAATTCTTTCAAAATTTGTTGTGATTATGGGAGATGTATGATCCTTTATTGTAGAAAGGCATGTCTCTTTAATAATTAGAAAGATACATTTGTTCACTTCATGAATAGATGTGTCTGTATAATGAAAAGATACATTGGTGATGTTTCACTGCCTATAAATACCTATCTCTTCATTTTTGAAAAGTACTTTTTTTGTCTTTTATATCTTGACTTTAGTTATTCTTCTAATCCCTTTTTTCTCAAAAGTTCAAACAAAGTATTCTGTGTTTTTACAACACTATTCTTCTTCATTCTAAAATTCCTTCAAGAGCAATTGAGAGCTTTACGAGTTCGCTAAATTTTCTATTTAAGTGCACATTAGAAGATCCATTAATGGCTCATTGTATTTTAGGAGTAGGACGTCATCAATTGCTATTTGCACCAAGGTAGTGATGGAAATATACTCTTAAGTCAACATCTTCTATAACGTGTCTCAAACCACTTTTCACATTCCAAACTCTTTCTTATTTCTTTTTGTTGTTAACTGTTGAGTCTTTGGTATTTCTTCGTGCATTATATATTTGAATAAAAAGTCCAACAATTTCAGAGCTGATCTATATTTTTGCATTTAAAAAAATTGTTTCAATTGAAGAATAAATTTCTACAAAGCTGAAGAAATTCTTTAGGCATAATTTCGTGGATGGTAAAATCAAATGAGTTATAAGTTAAAAATTTTAGGACTTTATTCTGTTATCTCTAGTCCTGTTGTTTCTTCAAATGAAAATTCCGATCTTGTTGATCCTTCAAATCAAAACCTTGATTCTAACTTAATTGAGAACACAAGCACACAAACACAATTAGATAAGGATTATCTTTTTCATGGTCGTATTTTATCTACTTTGTCTGCTAATCTTTACGATATCTTCTACACTACAACAACTGTACGTGAATTGTGGGAAGAATTATAAAAGAAATATGGTAAAGAGGATTAAAGTCTTGATAACTACATTATAGGAAAATAAATGGACTTCAAAATGATTGACAATAAATCTATAGTGGAACAAGCACACTTTTTTCAAGTTTTTATTCATGAGTTGAACCAAAAAAAAGATTGACATATGTGAAAAATTTCACAAGTGTGCCCTCCTTGAAAAACTTCCTTCAAAATAGAAATCTTTTGCTTTGTCCCTAAAACACAAGCATGAGACTTTAACTATGGATAGTTTAATTTTTCTTCTCTTCAAATTGAAGAAAAATAGAGAGAAGAATAAAATGTCCAATGAGTTTAAGGGCAAAGTAAACATTGTAGAAGGGAAAAATTCAAATTCAAAAAAAAAAATCAAACTTGAAAAAAAGGAAGTTTTCAAAAGATTATTTTTGTAAACAACAACCATTTAGTGTTAACAAGAAAAGAAAAAGAGATGTTTCTTTATTTGTGGAAAACTAGGACATTTGCAAGAGTTTGTCAACATCACAAAGCCCCGAAAACGTCTGAGAAACTAATCTCATAGGTCAATGTTGTGACTAGTGAGAATGACAAAAAGTATGTTTCAAACATTCCTATAGTCAATTTAGTGTGTGAATCTACTGGTTGGTGGTTTGATACCGATGCTAATATCCATGTTTATGCTGACCAATTCATATTTTTAAAATATCAAGTCATTGATGGAAAATACGTGAACATGGGTAACTCTACGATTGCATAAGTGAAAGGAGAAAGAAAGATAGATATATTATTGACTTTTGGGAATACCTTATCTCTTTATAAAGTGCAAAATGAACCCAACATTAGAAAGAATTTGGTTAGTGGTTTTATTTTCCTTGGAGATGGTTATAGATTATTGTTTGAATCCAATGAAGTTGTAATTTTTAGAAATGAGTCTTTTGTTGGTAAAGGATATGTATCCGAGGGTCTCTTCAAGTTAAATATGTGAAATGTTGTTTTGTCATGGTAATGAAAGTAATAATAGTTTTCTTTTCATAATGTTGTTCTTTCTTCTAATGTTTGGCATGGTCATTTAAGGCATATTAATAATACGTCTATTAAGAGAATGATAAATTTTGACCTTATTCCTAAATCTGACCAAAGCTTGTATGGAAAATGTCACGACCCGGTACTCCCCTCGAGCCCGTGACAACCGCCGCGGTGTCCCGGTAGACACTTATTGTCCGGAATGTCAACCCGAAACCCCGCAAGGCTTTACTATCAGTTTCTCTGTTCCCTTGTGAGCAACCATTGTCAAATATCGTGTTCTAAAAGATTTTAAGCTGTTTCCAACTTTAAACAAAGAAAATGATTAATTTTTCGTCTCACAGGGGTAATTTGGTCATTTTTTTCAATTTCAAAACTGTCTAAAACGTAATATATAAGTACAAAACACACAATTCATATTCAAAATGAGTTTATAAGTCTAAAATCTTCATTTAAATGAAATTATGGTTATTTGAATATAATAAGAAATAAAAGAAATATTAAGTAAATATTCTATTTTCTTATAAAACAATATTTATAGCGTTATACGTGAATAATTTTTATAAGCGTAAAAGCTAAATAAATTTATACATACTTAAATACAGTAAGCCAAAATATTTTAATTTAATTTACAATAACAAGAGTGCCCCCCGAATAAACAAAAGTAAAGAGGACTGTGAACCTACGGTTTGGAAAATGCAGATCCCACTGTAGTCCTCGATGAGATCAGCTATCTACAGTCTATACTGAACCTGAAATGGGGGAAAAGGAGGGTGGTGAGATTATAAAATCCCAATGAGTAACAAACATCATCATAAACATCTAGAGTTGAGTACATGGAGACAATAAAGTAAATCATCATAAACTAGGTTATAGCATTAGAACACATTGTGTTCAAAACACGTAAAGAGGGCTTATGAATCTCATAAAAATCTAGGCTTGGGCCATAAATCCATTCTCGGGGACACCTTGGCCGAGCCATCCTACCGAGACCGCTGTAGACACTAAATTACAAACAAGAAAAATTAAAAATATATAAAAAATGAAAAAATGAAAAAAAAGGAGAGAGGTACGACTGGCAGGGTGCGGACGCACCCTGCCAGGCACCTCTCTCACCTGCCAGACGCGAATTTAATGGAACTTGCCCCTGGGTGCCCAGGGACAAGGCAATGGAGCGTGCCCCCTCCAGAGCCCAGAAATCGGGTATAAAGGAGAGGGGGCACTATAGCATCCGGGGGGGGAACCTGCAACAAAAAAATTCCAGCAGCCACACAAAAAAAATCCACAAAAGAAATCGGAAGATCTGGCGCAAGGGGAAGGAGCACCGAATGGAGGAAGAGAGAGAGGAGCGGCGGCTGGCGCGGCATCAGATATGGAAATGACGCAGTGCCAGTGACAGTGAGGATCCACGCCGCAAGGAGGAGCTCGCCGGCGGAGAAGGAACCAGACCATCGACGCCGCCAGATCTGCCGCTGGAAGGAAGAGCCGATCCAAGACAGCTGCGATGCCACCGGTTGGGGGAAAGCCGACTTGACCCACGCCGCAAGAAGGAGCTCGCCGGCGGAGAAGGAACCAGACCATCGACACCGTCAGATCTGCCGCTGGAAGGAAGAGCCCATCCGGGACAGCTGCGACGTCACCGGTTGGGGAAGCCGACCTTAAGAGTTCGCCGGCGTGAGATTTCCTGCAGGTTGACAGCCAAGGGGGAGTTCGCCGGCGTGAGATCTCCTGCAGGTTGACGGCCAAGGGGAGTTTGCCGGCGTGAGGAGGGGAAATCCGACAGAGGAAAAGTGTAGAGAGAAGTCAGAGAGTTTATAGGTAGAGAGAGAAAGTGAAAGGGAAAAATGGGAAGAAAAGGAAGAATAGGGGGGTTTTATAGTTAGTGCTTAAAGCTAAACGGTGTCGTTTTGGGGAATACGTTTGGGCAGCTCAAGGACATTCAAAACGACTGCGTTTTGGCTCAGGGAGGCTGAATACTTGGGGCATGCTCACGGGCTTTCTGCCGGACTGATGCGTACTGGGCTAAGTCGGGCTTGAATCTTGGGTAAGTTTCAAATATTGGGTTTTTGTTGGTGTTGGTTATGATTATTTTTATATATGTAGCCTTTTGTTAGTAAGATAATGGGAACATAGTATAATAAACATGATTATGTAAATATAAAATCAAAAATCAAAAATCAAAACCAATTAAAATCATTAAAATAGAAAACATAAAAAATAGGTAGATAACAAAAACAATAATAATAAAATAATAATATAAATGAATGAAACAAATGGTAGGCTAAAAGATTAAATTAAGAAATTAAAAATTATTAGGTTAAGCGTTAAAATAATAAAATAAGTATGAGAATCAATATTAGAAAGTTAACTCTTTTGAAAATATATATGATTAATAAAATAATAGCCGATGATGGGATAATCGATCAAGATGCGAGAAGTCGCAATCCCGAGTTTATGTTCCCTAGGCTCGGGATCCGAATCAAGGCTCCACCAGTATGATGGGAGGGCCTCGATTTCAAGATTCCGAAATCCTTAGTAAATAAAGAGCTTGATTATACAAAAAATTACTTGATAAAATTACTTGATAAAAATAAATAATAAGTAATAAATAATAATAAAGTAATAACAATTCAAACATATGATAAATAATTAATTTA